>NC_134353.1:886949790-887249790 GCF_048569485.1 Anomaloglossus baeobatrachus | reverse complement strand
CTCAGGATATATAAGCCAGATCAGAATCCCAATTTGCAGACACGGTGTTTCGGGGTGCTTGCCCCTCGTCAGTGCAAAGTATGGGGGTGTCTGATCTGGCTCATGAGAAAGCTATGTGGGGACCACGGGGGAACACTATTCTCCTTAAGGAGACTTTGCAAGCCAGTCTGGCTGCCAGGTAAGGGGACTTATAGCTGCAATGCCCCTAAAATTCCACGGGGGAACACTATTCTCCTTAAGGAGACTTTGCAAGCCAGTCTGGCTGCCAGGTAAGGGGACTTATAGCTGCAATGCCCCTCTGGGAAATATTCAAATTGTCTCTCCAGTAAAGGAGACAAACTCTAGCACAGCGCCACCTATTGGAAGTAGCGATCCTAAAAGTCACAAGTGGATTTTTGACAATCCTTTGCAATATGACTCAGGATATATAAGCCAGATCAGAATCCCAATTTGCAGACACGGTGTTTCGGGGTGCTTGCCCCTCGTCAGTGCAAAGTATGGGGGGTGTCTGATCTGGCTCATGAGAAAGCTATGTGGGGACCACGGGGGAACACTATTCTCCTTAAGGAGACTTTGCAAGCCAGTCTGGCTGCCAGGTAAGGGGACTTATAGCTGCAATGCCCCTAAAATTCCACGGGGGAACACTATTCTCCTTAAGGAGACTTTGCAAGCCAGTCTGGCTGCCAGGTAAGGGGACTTATAGCTGCAATGCCCCTCTGGGAAATATTCAAATTGTCTCTCCAGTAAAGGAGACAAACTCTAGCACAGCGCCACCTATTGGAAGTAGCGATCCTAAAAGTCACAAGTGGATTTTTGACAATCCTTTGCAATATGACTCAGGATATATAAGCCAGATCAGAATCCCAATTTGCAGACACGGTGTTTCGGGGTGCTTGCCCCTCGTCAGTGCAAAGTATGGGGGTGTCTGATCTGGCTCATGAGAAAGCTATGTGGGGACCACGGGGGAACACTATTCTCCTTAAGGAGACTTTGCAAGCCAGTCTGGCTGGCAGGTAAGGGGACTTATAGCTGCAATGCCCCTAAAATTCCACGGGGGAACACTATTCTCCTTAAGGAGACTTTGCAAGCCAGTCTGGCTGCCAGGTAAGGGGACTTATAGCTGCAATGCCCCTCTGGGAAATATTCAAATTGTCTCTCCAGTAAAGGAGACAAACTCTAGCACAGCGCCACCTATTGGAAGTAGCGATCCTAAAAGTCACAAGTGGATTTTTGACAATCCTTTGCAATATGACTCAGGATATATAAGCCAGATCAGAATCCCAATTTGCAGACACGGTGTTTCGGGGTGCTTGCCCCTCGTCAGTGCAAAGTATGGGGGTGTCTGATCTGGCTCATGAGAAAGCTATGTGGGGACCACGGGGGAACACTATTCTCCTTAAGGAGACTTTGCAAGCCAGTCTGGCTGCCAGGTAAGGGGACTTATAGCTGCAATGCCCCTAAAATTCCACGGGGGAACACTATTCTCCTTAAGGAGACTTTGCAAGCCAGTCTGGCTGCCAGGTAAGGGGACTTATAGCTGCAATGTCCCTCTGGGAAATATTCAAATTGTCTCTCCAGTAAAGGAGACAAACTCTAGCACAGCGCCACCTATTGGAAGTAGCGATCCTAAAAGTCACAAGTGGATTTTTGACAATCCTTTGCAATATGACTCAGGATATATAAGCCAGATCAGAATCCCAATTTGCAGACACGGTGTTTCGGGGTGCTTGCCCCTCGTCAGTGCAAAGTATGGGGGTGTCTGATCTGGCTCATGAGAAAGCTATGTGGGGACCACGGGGGAACACTATTCTCCTTAAGGAGACTTTGCAAGCCAGTCTGGCTGCCAGGTAAGGGGACTTATAGCTGCAATGCCCCTAAAATTCCACGGGGGAACACTATTCTCCTTAAGGAGACTTTGCAAGCCAGTCTGGCTGCCAGGTAAGGGGACTTATAGCTGCAATGCCCCTCTGGGAAATATTCAAATTGTCTCTCCAGTAAAGGAGACAAACTCTAGCACAGCGCCACCTATTGGAAGTAGCGATCCTAAAAGTCACAAGTGGATTTTTGACAATCCTTTGCAATATGACTCAGGATATATAAGCCAGATCAGAATCCCAATTTGCAGACACGGTGTTTCGGGGTGCTTGCCCCTCGTCAGTGCAAAGTATGGGGGTGTCTGATCTGGCTCATGAGAAAGCTATGTGGGGACCACGGGGGAACACTATTCTCCTTAAGGAGACTTTGCAAGCCAGTCTGGCTGCCAGGTAAGGGGACTTATAGCTGCAATGCCCCTAAAATTCCACGGGGGAACACTATTCTCCTTAAGGAGACTTTGCAAGCCAGTCTGGCTGCCAGGTAAGGGGACTTATAGCTGCAATGCCCCTCTGGGAAATATTCAAATTGTCTCTCCAGTAAAGGAGACAAACTCTAGCACAGCGCCACCTATTGGAAGTAGCGATCCTAAAAGTCACAAGTGGATTTTTGACAATCCTTTGCAATATGACTCAGGATATATAAGCCAGATCAGAATCCCAATTTGCAGACACGGTGTTTCGGGGTGCTTGCCCCTCGTCAGTGCAAAGTATGGGGGTGTCTGATCTGGCTCATGAGAAAGCTATGTGGGGACCACGGGGGAACACTATTCTCCTTAAGGAGACTTTGCAAGCCAGTCTGGCTGCCAGGTAAGGGGACTTATAGCTGCAATGCCCCTAAAATTCCACGGGGGAACACTATTCTCCTTAAGGAGACTTTGCAAGCCAGTCTGGCTGCCAGGTAAGGGGACTTATAGCTGCAATGCCCCTCTGGGAAATATTCAAATTGTCTCTCCAGTAAAGGAGACAAACTCTAGCACAGCGCCACCTATTGGAAGTAGCGATCCTAAAAGTCACAAGTGGATTTTTGACAATCCTTTGCAATATGACTCAGGATATATAAGCCAGATCAGAATCCCAATTTGCAGACACGGTGTTTCGGGGTGCTTGCCCCTCGTCAGTGCAAAGTATGGGGGTGTCTGATCTGGCTCATGAGAAAGCTATGTGGGGACCACGGGGGAACACTATTCTCCTTAAGGAGACTTTGCAAGCCAGTCTGGCTGCCAGGTAAGGGGACTTATAGCTGCAATGCCCCTAAAATTCCACGGGGGAACACTATTCTCCTTAAGGAGACTTTGCAAGCCAGTCTGGCTGCCAGGTAAGGGGACTTATAGCTGCAATGCCCCTCTGGGAAATATTCAAATTGTCTCTCCAGTAAAGGAGACAAACTCTAGCACAGCGCCACCTATTGGAAGTAGCGATCCTAAAAGTCACAAGTGGATTTTTGACAATCCTTTGCAATATGACTCAGGATATATAAGCCAGATCAGAATCCCAATTTGCAGACACGGTGTTTCGGGGTGCTTGCCCCTCGTCAGTGCAAAGTATGGGGGTGTCTGATCTGGCTCATGAGAAAGCTATGTGGGGACCACGGGGGAACACTATTCTCCTTAAGGAGACTTTGCAAGCCAGTCTGGCTGCCAGGTAAGGGGACTTATAGCTGCAATGCCCCTAAAATTCCACGGGGGAACACTATTCTCCTTAAGGAGACTTTGCAAGCCAGTCTGGCTGCCAGGTAAGGGGACTTATAGCTGCAATGCCCCTCTGGGAAATATTCAAATTGTCTCTCCAGTAAAGGAGACAAACTCTAGCACAGCGCCACCTATTGGAAGTAGCGATCCTAAAAGTCACAAGTGGATTTTTGACAATCCTTTGCAATATGACTCAGGATATATAAGCCAGATCAGAATCCCAATTTGCAGACACGGTGTTTCGGGGTGCTTGCCCCTCGTCAGTGCAAAGTATGGGGGTGTCTGATCTGGCTCATGAGAAAGCTATGTGGGGACCACGGGGGAACACTATTCTCCTTAAGGAGACTTTGCAAGCCAGTCTGGCTGCCAGGTAAGGGGACTTATAGCTGCAATGCCCCTAAAATTCCACGGGGGAACACTATTCTCCTTAAGGAGACTTTGCAAGCCAGTCTGGCTGCCAGGTAAGGGGACTTATAGCTGCAATGCCCCTCTGGGAAATATTCAAATTGTCTCTCCAGTAAAGGAGACAAACTCTAGCACAGCGCCACCTATTGGAAGTAGCGATCCTAAAAGTCACAAGTGGATTTTTGACAATCCTTTGCAATATGACTCAGGATATATAAGCCAGATCAGAATCCCAATTTGCAGACACGGTGTTTCGGGGTGCTTGCCCCTCGTCAGTGCAAAGTATGGGGGTGTCTGATCTGGCTCATGAGAAAGCTATGTGGGGACCACGGGGGAACACTATTCTCCTTAAGGAGACTTTGCAAGCCAGTCTGGCTGCCAGGTAAGGGGACTTATAGCTGCAATGCCCCTAAAATTCCACGGGGGAACACTATTCTCCTTAAGGAGACTTTGCAAGCCAGTCTGGCTGCCAGGTAAGGGGACTTATAGCTGCAATGCCCCTCTGGGAAATATTCAAATTGTCTCTCCAGTAAAGGAGACAAACTCTAGCACAGCGCCACCTATTGGAAGTAGCGATCCTAAAAGTCACAAGTGGATTTTTGACAATCCTTTGCAATATGACTCAGGATATATAAGCCAGATCAGAATCCCAATTTGCAGACACGGTGTTTCGGGGTGCTTGCCCCTCGTCAGTGCAAAGTATGGGGGTGTCTGATCTGGCTCATGAGAAAGCTATGTGGGGACCACGGGGGAACACTATTCTCCTTAAGGAGACTTTGCAAGCCAGTCTGGCTGCCAGGTAAGGGGACTTATAGCTGCAATGCCCCTAAAATTCCACGGGGGAACACTATTCTCCTTAAGGAGACTTTGCAAGCCAGTCTGGCTGCCAGGTAAGGGGACTTATAGCTGCAATGCCCCTCTGGGAAATATTCAAATTGTCTCTCCAGTAAAGGAGACAAACTCTAGCACAGCGCCACCTATTGGAAGTAGCGATCCTAAAAGTCACAAGTGGATTTTTGACAATCCTTTGCAATATGACTCAGGATATATAAGCCAGATCAGAATCCCAATTTGCAGACACGGTGTTTCGGGGTGCTTGCCCCTCGTCAGTGCAAAGTATGGGGGTGTCTGATCTGGCTCATGAGAAAGCTATGTGGGGACCACGGGGGAACACTATTCTCCTTAAGGAGACTTTGCAAGCCAGTCTGGCTGCCAGGTAAGGGGACTTATAGCTGCAATGCCCCTAAAATTCCACGGGGGAACACTATTCTCCTTAAGGAGACTTTGCAAGCCAGTCTGGCTGCCAGGTAAGGGGACTTATAGCTGCAATGCCCCTCTGGGAAATATTCAAATTGTCTCTCCAGTAAAGGAGACAAACTCTAGCACAGCGCCACCTATTGGAAGTAGCGATCCTAAAAGTCACAAGTGGATTTTTGACAATCCTTTGCAATATGACTCAGGATATATAAGCCAGATCAGAATCCCAATTTGCAGACACGGTGTTTCGGGGTGCTTGCCCCTCGTCAGTGCAAAGTATGGGGGTGTCTGATCTGGCTCATGAGAAAGCTATGTGGGGACCACGGGGGAACACTATTCTCCTTAAGGAGACTTTGCAAGCCAGTCTGGCTGCCAGGTAAGGGGACTTATAGCTGCAATGCCCCTAAAATTCCACGGGGGAACACTATTCTCCTTAAGGAGACTTTGCAAGCCAGTCTGGCTGCCAGGTAAGGGGACTTATAGCTGCAATGCCCCTCTGGGAAATATTCAAATTGTCTCTCCAGTAAAGGAGACAAACTCTAGCACAGCGCCACCTATTGGAAGTAGCGATCCTAAAAGTCACAAGTGGATTTTTGACAATCCTTTGCAATATGACTCAGGATATATAAGCCAGATCAGAATCCCAATTTGCAGACACGGTGTTTCGGGGTGCTTGCCCCTCGTCAGTGCAAAGTATGGGGGTGTCTGATCTGGCTCATGAGAAAGCTATGTGGGGACCACGGGGGAACACTATTCTCCTTAAGGAGACTTTGCAAGCCAGTCTGGCTGCCAGGTAAGGGGACTTATAGCTGCAATGCCCCTAAAATTCCACGGGGGAACACTATTCTCCTTAAGGAGACTTTGCAAGCCAGTCTGGCTGCCAGGTAAGGGGACTTATAGCTGCAATGCCCCTCTGGGAAATATTCAAATTGTCTCTCCAGTAAAGGAGACAAACTCTAGCACAGCGCCACCTATTGGAAGTAGCGATCCTAAAAGTCACAAGTGGATTTTTGACAATCCTTTGCAATATGACTCAGGATATATAAGCCAGATCAGAATCCCAATTTGCAGACACGGTGTTTCGGGGTGCTTGCCCCTCGTCAGTGCAAAGTATGGGGGTGTCTGATCTGGCTCATGAGAAAGCTATGTTCAATGGGCGTAATGGAAAAGGCAAGAGTCTTGTTATGGGACAAAGTGCAGTGTCTGGAAAGTCCATGAAGCATGTAACCGATCCTGATGTTATATCTGTGTGAATTCAGGCGATTGTGGAGAGCTTGACAAGTCCTACCTATGTATTGTTTGCCACAATTACAATCAATGAGGTATACCACGAAATTGGATTGGCAGGTAAGATGGGCTTTGATGGGGAACTCTTCTGTGCCATTAGAAGATTTGAAGCTTGTACGCTTGTGACAAATTGTTTTGCAACAGAGGCAATTCTTTAAACCGCATCGGTAAGACCCTGAGGGAACAATGGGGTTAATCACTCTCGGAAAGGAAGTTCTGAGGCGGCTGGGGGCTAAAACATTCTTTATACTAGGGGCTCTTCTGAATGTAATACCAGGGATGGGGGGAAGGATGGTTTTTAGGAAAGGATCATTCAATAAAATATTCCAATGCTTGGAGAAAATATTCCTGATTTTAAGGTTATCACTGCTATAAGTGGTCAAAAAATTGAGGTGGAAAGAACCCTCATTATTACCAGAAACAGGGGTGATGGAGGTTTTAGGGGTGATCAAGTCCTTTTGCTCCAAAGTGGCGGCATTGTGGTATGCTCTTTGGATGAGAGTTTTGGGGTATTCTTTTTCCAAAAAACGATCCCTAAGTATTTTTACCTGATGGTTAAAGTCCTCCAGACGGGAACAGTTCTTTCTAATACGTTTATATTGGTTCCCTGGAATGTTTTCAAGCCATTTGGAGTAGTGCTCACTGTTAAAGTGGATGTATCCGTTAGTGTCCACTTGTTTAAAAAATGTTTTCGTCAATATTTTATTATCAGAATGAAATATGGTGAGATCCAAAAAATTGATTTCAGATTTGTGGTAGGTGGAAGTGAAAGTGAGACCCCAATCATTCCGATCCAGATGCTGCAGAAAAAATTCGATATTGCAGTGCTTATTGTCCCAAATGAAGATCAAATCGTCTATATAGCGTTTATACAGAATTATCTCACCCATAAACATGTCATTCTGGATAAATAATTGTTCAAAAATCCCCATAAAAAGATTAGCGTAAGCGCATGCTGCTCTAGAGCCCATTGCTGTGCCGAGCTTCTGATGATAGAGCTTATCCTCAAATGTGAAGAAATTGTTATCCAGCACAAATTCCATTGCTTCCAAAATAAAATTTTTTTGGGCAAACGGGATATTAATGTCATTCTCAAGAAATATAGACAAACATAGTAGGCCAAGATGATGTGCTATGTTGGAGTATAACGCAGACACATCTATGGTGAGAAATAAGAAGGATTCTTCCCACTCGATGCTACACAAGGAATTGATAAGGTGAGTGGAATCTCTCAGATGGCTATCCAAATTGAGTACATATGGTTGCATAAGTTGATCCAAATAAGCGGCCAGATTGGCACTGAGGGAATTAATGCCAGATATTATCGGTCTCCCGGGAGGATTAGAAAGACTCTTATGGATTTTTGGTAAATGATAAAAGAAGGCCATGCTGGGGTTTTTTATTGAAAGGAATTTTTCTTCTTGGGAATTAAAAATTTTTTGTGCTATTCCTTTCTGGATCAAGGCATGATAGGCTTGAACCGCGGTACACGCGTTCACCTCATTTCACCCCTTGCGCAGGCGCATATCACATTTTCCCACGCTGTCAAATCCTTTATGTCTCCACAGCGGGTGTTACCGCTCCCGCCCTGGTTTTTCAATGCTCCTTTTGTTGCAACACACATTTTTACCATCTTTTGAGTTTCCCACGCCCTTCCCCATTTTTATGAACTTTTTCATATATAATTTTGCCTCATACATTTACATTTTATGCACATTTAGACACTAACCATATGGATAACAGCAAAACATCTGCACACACTTTTTTTGTATTCACTTTAATTCAATTTATATATTCACATCAATGGTTATTCACATCTCCATTTTTTCTCCCCTTTTTGATTTTTTCGGCTTTTATTCCCCCTTTCCTTTCCTTCTCTTTTTTCTCCCTTTTTTTCTTTTTTTCTTTTTTTCCTTTTTTCCCCTTTTTTTTTCTCTCTCTTTTTTTCTCTTTTTTTCCCCCCTCTTGACAACAATCTGAGCTTTATTCACTCCTCCACGTGCTTTTGAACCATGAGGAGGTTGATGACGTAATCACTGCATACGTGGCTTTTTTTCAATGTATATATGGGAGCCTGCAGCCTTCCTGCTCGCTATGGTGTTCTCTGCATTTGTCCTGAGGAAGAGGACGGATATGTCCTTGAAACGCGTAGACCTGTGAAAATAAAGAAAAGAGAATTACTTCTTCATCTTGATTCCTGTGGTTTGGCGCGGTATTTAACCTGCTTTTCTCCTATCATCCGAAACTACTCTACTATTGCAGGACTGCTGCCTTCCACGTTTGTTTTATGCGATTAAGGGTGTTGTGACTCACACAACCCCACCAGGTGAGTGCTTCCATTGCACATTCCTTATTCCATTTGTTATACCGGATAAGACCCTATTTTGCGCCTTTTTTCCCACAGTTTATTTCAAACACTGTGGTGGGAATGGGGAGGGCAGGTCTTGCATTAGGGAATATCGAACTCCAGTTATGCCACTGTATGGGGGCTCCTAATGCAGTGTGGGGGGGTCTTATACAGTGTAGGAGCTAAAGTGAGGGCCATTCTACAACGTGGGAGCTAATGTGGGTGCAGTTATACAGTGTGGGAGCTCATGTGCAAGGCATAATACAATGTGGGAGATAATGTGGGGGTCATTATATGGCATGGCAGCTAATGTGAAGGTCATTATGCAGTGTGGGAGCTAATAGGGAGGGCCATTATACAGTAAGGGAGCTAATGTGGGGGCCATTATACAGTGAGGGAGCTAAAGTTGGGATCATTATACAGTGTTGGAGCTAATGTGGGTCCTATTATATAGCATGGGACCTAAAGTGGGGGCCCTTATATTGTGTGAGAGCTAATGTGGGGACCATTACACAGTAAGAAAGCTAATTTCGTAGCCATTACACAATGTATGAGCTAATGTAGAGGTCATTGAACAGAGTGGGATCTAATGAAAATCTGTATCTCCTGGCAAAACCCCCTACAGTTTTGGTGTGGTTTTTGCCAGGAAATGCAAATTTAGTGCTGAAATTTCTGAACCAAATTTGCACCTCCTGGCAGAAAACCATACTGAAACTACGTCAAAACCGCAGTTTTTGTGCAGTTTTCTGCCAGGAAATGCAGATTTAGTGCTGGAATTTATACACCAAACTCCTGCACAAAATCTACATCTCCTTACAAAAAAACACATCAATAGTGCAATGCGTTTTCATGCGTTTGTTTCCCAGGAGATGGAATATAAGGACACAGACTGTATATGATTCCAACCAATCACAGACACCATCACAGAGAATGGGGGCACAGTCTGAGTATACCCAATCACAGACGCCGGGAATGAAGGTGGGCAGCGGAAGCAAAAAATATGCATGAGACCTATGATCGGAGCTGGTTGGTTAGTAGAACTGTGGTGTTTTATTCCTTATTTTCCTTTCTTTAGTTTTTTATAAAAAATTCCGATCATTATTCGGGTGGCCAAACCCAAACAAAAACATGGACTTCCCTGAGAAGTCCCTGTTTGGGGCTCATGCACGGACCCTGAACTCAATATTTCGGGTTTGCTCATCCCTACTCTGTACCCATGATTAGGGTGCACACCGTATTTAATACCATGGTTACCTGATTAGAAGCCCACTCAGATGTTTCGCCTCAACTGAGCTGAACCCCTAACTACACCTCTGCCTTAGACCCCCTTCACACGTCCGTGAAAATCACGCATGTGTTTCACGGACGTGTCAAAGGTGCGTTTTCCCCTCCGTGTGCCGTTTTTATGGCCCTACGTGTGTTCTCCGTGTGTTATCCGTGATAACACACGGAGAACGGAACTTTCTGCTCACCTGTCCCTGGCGTCGCTGTCCATGGTGCTGATCTTCGGTCTCCGGTCCTGCCGACTCCCCACTGCTGCTGCTGCCGGCCGCAGTGAAGTGAATATTAAATGAGCATAATGAGCGGCGGTCAGCAGCAAGTGACAGCAGCGGCAGAGACAGCAGAGCAGGAGAAGGTAAGTAATGTTTTGGGTTTTTTTTCTCTGACACGTGTGTTTCTCCGGCTAATGTCACATGGAACCGCATCCACACTACATCCGTGTGGTACGTGTGCGGGCCGTGTGACACCCGTGCTGCCGGAGAAAAACGAACATGCATCCATGTGGAACACACGGACACACGTATGCTCTACACGGGCGTACGGGCAAATGGCTGCACACGTGCGTGCACATAAACCCATTGATTTTAATGGGTTTACGTGTGCCCATGTCTCCGGTACATGCGGGCAAAGACCTAGTGTGGCGCCCCAGGACCTGGTCGCCACAACAGCATTGCCCTTCCAAAGGGTTAATGCTGAGCCTGGAGGTAATTGGGAGGTCCATTGGCCAGCAAGTTTAACACCCAACGCAGTTCTCCCTCCGGCCAGCAGGGGGAGCTCTGAACCTGGAATTCCAGGGAGCCTTCCTCAAGTCTGGCCTGGGGGAGGAAGTAGTGTTCAGTCTGTAGAGAGCAGTAGAAGTGAACAGACGCAGAGTGAGCTGTCCTGTGGATCTGGGGCCTAGAGCTAGAGTAGCTTGGCCCAGAGAAGCAGGAGTAGCTGAGAGGCACAGAAGAGACTCGGACATCGGAGTCTGTGGCCACCAGGGCTTAAACATACTCCCTGGTAGTCGAATACGAAGGGCAGGAGCGCTGCAAGCACCTGGCCCAAAAACATCCCAAAGGTACAGCTGCAGCATCAGGGCCTGGTATGGACTCCAGCAGAGAAGCACCAGAGAGGGCCTGCGCAGCCTGCTACAGAGGGAAAGGGACGTGCCATCAGTCCCAGCAGCAAAGAGGGCCATTGCTGGATTCAGAGAAGCAGGGTCCTATCATAACAAAGAAAAGTACAGGAGTAGGCCTCATACTCAGCTGGCCAGAAAGATCACCCCAAGTACTTCCAGGCCGACCGGATCCCCATCACCACCTGTAACGGTCTCCCAGGACTGGACTGTTCCCAAAGTAAAAGAGGAAAAGGTAAAGAGACTGTTGTTTGTGCCTGGTTCTTTCATTGCCTGTCGGCCCTGCACCGTGTTAGCCACACAACCCCATAGACTTTCACGAGCACTAACAGTGTCCCCGGGGCTCCGCTCCACCTGTGGGGAGCAGTACCACCATTGCTGCCATAACATCACCCCGGAGGCCTCACACAGCAGCGGCAGCTTAATAACCGCAGACCACAGGTGGCGTCACGAACACAAACTTTATTCATCAAGCCACATATTCTACTGACACCCGCCAGGGCCACGGAGCCGGGCCCAGCCACCACTGACTACCACCGGACTAGTCCGGCCCGGCACCGGGTGTCCCATAGCCCTGGGGTGGACGAGTCACTAGCACGTACCGGAGACACGTGCGTGTGAAGGGGGCCTTAGCAGCATAATTAACTGTTTCCTTGGTCTAAGTATCTTGAGTTTCTACAATTGAGCCAGGTACATAACCAAGAAGAAATTTACACAAGTTTCATTTTGACAAGGATATCATATTGACAAGTATCATCCAAAGAGCAATGTATTAACTATAGTAGATCTCTGTAGCATTTAATCATACATTTGTGGAAGACAGAACAGAGCATGGAAGGGGCAAGGAAAGTGTACCGCCGCGGGGCTCGGCCAGCTGCTGAGCCACTCGGGTCCGTGCTGGTCGGTGGGTGGCTCGAGCTCCTCCCGGACCTGGGGGTCACGTCGCTCTGAAAGGGAGTTGGCGCTACGTGTAGGGATTTCGGTGGGGAAGGTTCACGGCCGAGGCTGTGGAGTTTAAAGGTGTAAGTTTGTGATGCCACCCACGAGTTGTGGTGAATGTGGACACCACCGCTGCTATTAACTAGGCTCCCGGGGACGGTGTTATGCAGCCTGGTGTTGACCCCTCTGTGAACGGGGGGGATGGTCCCGGGACCCGGTGGTTGTGAGGTGCGGGCAGGATGGTGTGGTGCGGTGCGTGGCCCGAGGGCACTGTTGTACTCACTATGACAGATATACCGGAGTCTCTGGTAAACCAAAAGGATGGTGGTCGGTGCCCGCAGCCGGCTGTGCTTTGCCCCTTTCTCTGGTTGGTGGTTCCCACCTTTCTCCTGCACCTCTGTGGTAGAACATGACTGCCTATGATTCAGCAATGGTAGTCCGTTTCCCGGCTTGATGTGTGTCGGGAAACCTGTTTGCCTGCAGGCGCTGGCCCATGGGATCTCTCTGCCTGTGCGGTGGCTTTCTATCCCCCTCGGTGGGCTGTTGCCGTCTTTTGGGTCTTGGAACGGGAAAGAACCTAAGGTCCAGACCTCAATCAGTGAATTAAACGTGGTCCAGTGGCTTCTGGACCTTGTTCTGGGTCTGAGTACCCCTCCTGGTGCTCCGGTTTCCAGTTGGCTTTCCGGTTCGGTACCGGCGGGCCACTACCCTATCCCGGTCCCTTACGGTTCCACCAGCCAATTACCCAGCTCCTGCAGGCGGCAACCACTGTCTGCCTCCTTGCCACGGTACCAGGGATACAAACACGGCACCGGTCAGTGTTGTCGCTGCAGATCTGACGCCACAGGCCTGCTGCACTTGAACTCCACTCCACTTCACTGTACTGACTTGAACTTACTGACTGTTTGTTTCCTGTCTCAGGCCTTCTGGACTCCTCGGTAGGCGTGGACAACCACCTGGCTCCGCCCCCTGGTGTGACCATTGAACACTGAGAGAGGTGACAAGGTTTTGTAGGTTGGCTGCTGTCACCTTATTAGGGACTGGTGTTTGTGCAGGGGGGCTACCTGTGACCACCTGGCTAGTCCAGGGCGTCACAAAAGTGTGACACCAAAGGAAGCTGCGGCTATTGCCAAAACAAAGATTTACTAAGCACATTGCAATTTTTGGTCCCCTGGAAATATGTGATAAAGGGAGAGCAGTTATCAGCAGTTAGTTGTGGTGCTATGATAGTTGCCGCATACTACAATACTATCAACTAACCCCTCCCATTATGGGCTAGTCCCAACATGTAAAAGGTTATTTCCATCTCCAAGATCCTATCCCAATAGGTGTAGGTGTAATAATAATAATATTAGCAAATACCTCTAATTAGAAATGCAGTGTAGTTCTCCTGATTATCTATGTCACTCCTCTCATGCAGCTTAGGTATCCATGGTTATGCACGTAACACAACTAACTATCATATATGAGTGGATGCAGTAGCGTAGCTAGCAGGGGGGCAGAGGTGGTGGTTGCCCTGGGCCCCGTGCTCAGAGGGGCTCACTTGGCGCTTCAGCTACTTCCACACATCCGGCTGTAGCAGTGCGGCACAATCCGGCGCTCTGCTGAAAAATCAAAAGCATATTTTTTTCCAGCATTGACTTGCATTGGCGCCACATTGTGCCGCATGGGCTTGCGTTCCATCCGGTTTTTGCCGCATCCGGCACATTTGGCCAATGCGGCGGCCGGATGGAACGTTCCCTGGCACGTTTTTTGCTCCGGCAAAAAAAAACGCATCGCGCCGCATCCGGCCGCTGCGGCGCATTTTTCAATGCATGCCTATGGTTGCCGGATGCAGAGCGATGCAACAAAAACGCATCCGGCCGCCGCATGCGGTTTCTTCCACTGCGCATGCTCAGTAGCGTGCCGCAACCATAAAAAACGGACGGGTCGCATGTAAAAAGTTATGCAAAGGATGCGGTGTTTTTGCGCTGTTTTCGCATTTTGCATAGGTTTCACAGCTGGATTTAGCCGCACTGCTCAAACCGGATGTGTGAAATAGCCTATACTCTGCAGGAGTAGAGCAGGGTAATAAATCGGCATTTGCTGGAGGGGGCGGGGTGACCCAAGGGCACAGAGCTCAGGCTGCAGTGAGAGCAGGAGAAAATGAAAGCAAAGTGCTGATAGGTGAACCAGCGGTCAGCAGGGGGCTGCTGTGGAAGGCTCCTCCAATCAAAATGCAGATTGCTCTCAGACAGGAAACTGACAGAAGAATGGCAGTGCTGAGGAGGATGAAGCTCTGCATGTACACTCACTATCTGCGGACCGGTGACGTGCTGCTACCAGATAGAAGAGTGAGGATGGCAGCTCTGCACACACACTGCAGGCTGTGCTTCTGGTCTGGTGAGTGGAGGGCAGGAGACTCAGGACAGCACTTCTGTGGGGTGGGGGAGGGCAGGACACTCATCACTTCTGTGCGGTGGGGGAGGGGAGGGCAGGACACTTATCACTAGAGATGAGCGAACCGGTCGCGGTTCGGCTCGAGTTCGGTTCGCCGAACGGAGGTCTCGTTCGAGTTCAGTTTGGCGAACCTGTTCGGCGAACCACTCGAACCGCATAGGAAACAATGGAAGGCAATCACAAACACATAAAAACACCTAAAAAACACCCTCAAAGGTGTCTAAAAGGTGACAAACAACTCACAACACAACACAAACACATGGGAAAGTGACAAGGACATATACTCATGCGAAAACAAAAGAGCTGGACAAGGAAAAAGTAGAGGAGACACAGATATAGGCATGGCATGCCCTTCTAAAATCATGTAAAACACCGCAAGGTTACTCCAAGCGGAGTCTCCCTTTTTTCCAAAAATTGGGCCCCACACACACCCACCCCTTCAGTGGCAGCACTTGTGCCCCAGTTGTACACTTCACAGGTAGATTTGCATCAAGCACATTCAAAAATACGCCATCCTTAACCGTCCCCAGGATGACACCGGGGAAGGTAGCAAAGTCTTTGCTGAACCATGACTTGTTCATCTTGGCTCCTTTTAAAAAACACAGCAAGCAAGGGTTACTCCAAGCAGAGTCTCCCTTTTTTCCAAAAATTGGGCCCCACACACACCCACCCTTTCAGTGGCAGCACTTGTGCCCCCGTTGTACACTTCACAGATAGATTTGCATCAAGCACATTCAAAAATACGCCATCCTTAACCGTCCCCAGGATGACACCGGGGTAGGTAGCAAAGTCTTTCCTGATCCCAGCTCTGTTCATCTTGGATCATTTTTAAAAACACTGTAAGCAAGGGTTACTCCAAGCGGAGTCTCCCTTTTTTCCAAAAATTGGGCCCCACACACCCACCTCTTCAGTGGCAGCACTTGTGCTCCAGTTGTACACTTCACAGGTAGATTTGCATCAAGCACATTCAAAAATACTTCATCCTTAACAGTCCCAGGATGACACCGGGGTAGGTAGCTAAGTCTTTCTTGATCCCAGCTCTGTTCATCTTGGCTCCTTTTTAAAAACAATGTAAGCAAGGGTTACTCCAAGCGGAGTCTCCCTTTTTTCCAAAAATTGGGCCCCACACACCCACCCCTTCAGTGGCAGCACTTGTGCTCCAGTTGTACACTTCACAGGTAGATTTGCATCAAGCACATTCAAAAATACGCCATCCTTAACCGTCCCCAGGATGACACCGGGGTAGGTAGCTAAGTCTTTCTTGATCCCAGCTCTGTTCATCTTGGCTCCTTTTTAAAAACACTGTAAGCAAGGGTTACTCCAAGCAGAGTCTCCCTTTTTTTCCAAAAATTGGGCCCCACACACCCACCCCTTCAGTGGCAGCACTTGTGCCCCAGTTCTACACTTCACAGGTAGATTTGCATCAAACACATTCAAAAATACGCCATCCTTAACCGTCCCCAGGATGACACCGGGGTAGGTAGCTAAGTCTTTCCTGATCCCAGCTCTGTTCATCTTGGCTCCTTTTAAAAACAATGTAAGCAAGGGTTACTCCAAGCGGAGTCTCCCTTTTTTCCAAAAATTGGGCCACACACACACCCCCCCCTACAGTGGCAGCACTTGTGCCCCAGTTGTACACTTCACAGGTAGATTTGCATCAAGCACATTCAAAAATACGCCATCTTTAACCGTCCCCAGGATGACACCGGGGTAGGTAGCTAAGTCTTTCTTGATCCCAGCTCTGTTCATCTTGGCTCCTTTTTAAAAACACTGTAAGCAAGGGTTACTCCAAGCGGAGTCTCCCTTTTTTCCAAAAATTGGGCCCCACACACCCACCCCTTCAGTGGCAGCACTTGTGCCCCAGTTGTACACTCCACAGGTAGATTTGCATCAAACACATTCAAAAATACGCCATCCTTCACAGTCCCCAGGATGACACCGGGGTAGGTAGCTAAGTCTTTCCTGATCCCAGCTATGTTCATCTTGGCTCCTTTTAAAAAACACAGCAAGCAAGGGTTACTCCAAGCGGAGTCTCCCTTTTTTCCAAAAATTGGGCCCCACACACACCCACCCCTGCAGTGGCAGCACTTGTGCCCCAGTTGTACATTTCACAGGTAGATTTGCATCAAGCACATTCAAAATCCACAAGCATTTACTCTCCACAGGATGACACAGGGGTAGTAAATTCCTTGTGGATCCATGACTTGTTCATGTTGATGAACGTTAGTCTGTCCACATTGTCACTGGACAGACGCGTGCGCTTATCTGTCAGCACACACCCAGCAGCACTGAAGACATGTTCAGAGACAACGCTGGCAGCTGGACACGACAAAATCTCCAAGGCGTAAGTGGAGAGCTCTGGCCATTTTTCAAGATTTGAAGCCCAAAATGAGCAAGGCTCCATTTGCAAAGTCATGGCATCGATGTTCATTTGGAGATACTCCTGTATCATCCTCTCCAGCCGTTGACTATGTGTCAGACTTGTCGTCTCTGGTGGCCTTGCAAAGGAGGGTCTAAAAAAGTTCTGAAAAGATTCAATAAAATTTCTGTTACCAGCACCAGATACAGTGCTACTGGTATGGGTAGACTGTTGAAGATGACGAGACCGTCCCATGTTTGTCAAGTTACAACTGGGAGATTCACTCCCTGCACCTGCACGGTTGTTTGGTGGAAAAGCCGAGCTAAGATCGAGTAACAGCTTCTGCTGATACTCCTGCATACGTGCGTCCCTTTCTATGGCTGGAATTATGTCACAAAATTTGGACTTGTACCGGGGATCTAATAGTGTGGCAAGCCAGTAGTCATCATCACTTCTAAATTTTGACAATACGAGGGTCATGTTGGAGGTAGTGCAGCAAGAAGGCGCTCATGTGTCTTGCGCAGCCATGCGGACCAAGTCCACGCTGTGTTTGTGGCATAGAGGTGCTAACTGTTCTTTCTTCCTCTGACATCTCCCCCCAACCTCTTTCAACAGAAATTTGACCAAGGTCTCCCTCATCCTCTGAGTCTTCCATGTCCATGGACAGTTCGTCCTCCATTTCTTCATGTTCTCCTGCACCTTCCTCAACATTTCGCCTGCTACTATGCGCCCTTGTTGATCCCTGTCCCCCATGGTCCCATGCCTGCCGTGTTGGTGATGATGAACGTTTGGACCTTGGTGATGTTGTTGTGTCTTGCGCATATGAATCCTCCTGTAGTTCCTCCCCTTCCTGTTGTCCCACCTCCTGACTCCGAATAGTGTTTAGCGTGTGCTCCAGCATGTAAATGACTGGAATTGTCATGCTGATAATGGCATTGTCAGCGCTAAACATATTCGTCGCCATGTCGAAACTGTGTAGAAGGGTGCATAGGTCCTTGATCTGAGACCACTCCATCAGGGTGATCTGCCCCACCTCTGCATCTCATTGGCCCAGGCTATACGTGATGACGTATTGCACCAGGGCTCGACGGTGCAGCCACAGTCGCTGTAACATGTGGAGAGTCGAATTCCAGCGTGTCGGCACATCGCATTTCAGGCGATGAACCGGCAGGTCGAAAGACTTCTGGAGCGATGCAAGTCGCTCAGCAGCGGTGGTTGAACGGCGGAAGTGAGCAGACAGTTTTCGTGCCCTGTTCAGAAGGCCATCTAGGCCGGGAGAGTGTGTTAAAAATTGCTGGACAACAAGGTTCAACATGTGAGCCATACAAGGCACGTGTGTCACCTTGCCCAGGCGAAGGGCCGCACCCAGGTTTGCAGCATTGTCGCACACGGCCTTACTAGGCTGCAGGTTGAGTGGAGGCAACCATTAATTAAACTCAGTCTCCAGAGCTGCCCACAACTCAGCCGCTGTGTGACTCTTATTTCCAAGACATTTCAAGCTAAAGACCGCCTGATGCCATTGCGCTCTGCTGCCAGCATAGTAATGAGGGGTGCGTGATTCCTTCTGCGCAGTTAGAACGCTGGTGGCCTGACCAGGCAGGCTTGGGGCGGAGGGGGAGGACCCAGACGAGGTGGAGGAGGCAGAAGCAGTGGCGGAACTTGGACAGACAGAGGATTGACACACAAGTCGTGGGGACAGCAAGACTTGTGCAGCAGACCCTTCACCATCTATCACCATAGTTACCCAGTGCCCAGTCAGTGACATTTAACGTCCCTGTCCATGATTACTGGTCCAAGTATCGTTCGTGAAATGCACCCGTTCACACACAGAGTTTCTCAAGGAAGCTGTGATGTTGTGTGCGACATGCTGGTGTAGCGCAGGCACACCTTTCTTAGAGAAGTAGTGGCGACTGGGCATCTGGTACTGGGGCACAGCGACAGACATAAGGTCTCTAAAATCCTGTGTATCCACCAGGCGGAAAGGCAGCATTTCGGTAGCCAAGAGCTTACAGAGGGATAAAGTCAACCTCTTAGCTTTGTCATGGGTCGCAGGAAATGGCCTTTTATTTGTCCACATCTGAGGGGCAGAGATCTGGCTGCTGTATGTAGACGGTGGTGAGTAGGGTGTCCTTGGAAAAATGCAGGTTTGTGAGGAAAGTGCAGGCGTAGACATGATGTTGCCTTCATCCAATGTTGGTGCTATCGATGTCTGAGAGGGCTGTACACACGCACTTGTTTCCCCTTCCAAACCAACTGACGACCTACCAAGCAAACTGCCTGTTGCGGTTACAGTGGTGGAAGTTGTGCGTGGAAAACCAGGTGTGACAGCTGTCCCCACAGTCCTAGAAGATGAAGAGCGCACAGATGCACTGGAAGGGGCAGGCAGTGGATGGTTCGCTCCGCTAGGCCGCATTGCAGCACGGTGAGCTTCCCACTGGGACATATGATATTTATTCATGTGACGATTCATGGAAGAAGTTGTCAAACTGCTGAGGTGTTACCCTCTACTAACAGAATCACGACAAATTTTACAGATCACATAATTTGGGCGATCTTTTGCTATGTCAAAAAAGGACCAGGCTATGCAAGGCTTAGAGGGCATGAGACCTGCTGATCCACCCCGACTAGTGCTCAGAAGCACAGTGGTGGCTGAGGATGCAGTTGTAGACGTGCTACCAGTACCCCGACACTGTCCAGGAAGGCGCAAGGTAACTTTGTCGTCAGTTGCATCCTCCTCCACCGCCTCTGTTGACCTCCTCGAGTGCCTGACTGTGGGTTGACAGTAGGTGGGATCTAGAACTTCCTCATCAATTGTTGTGTTTGCACTCCCCTCACCCTCAGACCGAGCCTCTTCTTGCCCTGACCGAATATTTAAGTTGTCATCCCAATCTGGTATCTGCGTCTCATTGTCATCAGTATGTTCCTCATTGTCTATTACAACAGGTGTTTCAGTTTGTGAATAAGGGTCAACATTATGCTCAGAAACTTGTTCATCACGGCCTGAATCTGAGTCACAAAGGTTCTGGGCATCACTGCAGACCATTTCCTGGTCTGTACTCACTGTAGCTTGGGAGCAGACCTCTGATTCCCAGGCTATAGTGTGACTGAACAGCTCTGTAGACTCAGCCATCTAAGTTCCACCATACTGTGCAGGGCGGATGGAGACTTCAGAGCTGGGAGAAAGCAAGTGTGATTGGGATGACAACTCAGAGGACTGGTGTTTTTTGGATGCCGTAGTTGAGGTGGCGGAGAAGGCACTTGTTGGACCACTTGAGATCCATTCAAGCATTTTCTTTTTTTGGCCATCATCTACCTTTGTTCCAGTTGTTCGTGTCCATAAAAAAGGGAGCACATCGGATTGTCCACGGTAAGTAGTAGACATCTTACTTTTGCTGGAAGATCGTCTATCTTCAGCAGATGTTAATGGAGCTTTGCCACCTTCCCCATGGACAAACCCTTTTTTTCCTTTTCCAACACGCCTCTTCCCCTTTCCACCAGCATCTGTCATTTTGCCACTCATTTTGATTGCGACAAGATTGTGCACATAAATGTGGTAGTAAAAATTGAGAGGTGGTGTAGATTGCAGCGGTGGTCTATCTTTATTAACAGCAGAATAAACAACAATAACTATCCCTGACAATGCAACTACGGCCCTTAAACTTGCAGCATAGTTTGCTAGTATAATGTCTTACTAACAATGAGTTTGAGTGTACAATGCAGTGGTGCTGCAAATAGCTTTGCCCCAGTGGGACACTAATGGAAGTCCAACAGCCACTTTTAGGATGCCACTAAGTTTACTCAGTGTTTGCTAGTATAATGGGTTAGTAACAATGAGTTGGAGTGTGCAATGCAGTGGTGCTGCAAATAGATTTGCACTAGTGGGACACAAATGGAAGTCCAACAGCCACTTTTAGGATGCCACTAAGTTTCCTCAGTGTTTTCTAGTATAATGGCTTAGCAACAATGAGTTTGAGTGTGCAATGCAGTGGTGCTGCAAATAGCTTTGCACCAGTGGGACACTAATGGAAGTCCAACAGCCACTTTTAGGATGCCACTAAGTTTACTCAGTGTTTGCTAGTATAATGGCTTAGTAACAATGAGCTTGAGTGTGCAAAGGGCAGGAGGGTACAGTGGCAGGGTTGTGGGTCAGTGTACAGGAAAGGAAGCCTCACTTTCTATCCCTCCTAATGGGGAAATGCAGCGAGGAAGTCCCTGACCTTAGCTGCACAGACGCTGTTATCTGTAGCTGTTAAAATCTGTTTCCACAGATCTGACTGTCACCTATGGCTCTGAGCCTGCTGTTATTAGCCCTTACAAGGGCTAATAGAAACTTCTATCCCTATTCTGTATAGCGCTGTGTGTAGAGCGTACACAGCAGTATCGGAGACAGGAGCTACTCTAGCAGTGACTGACACCCAGACGCAGAAGAGATAATGGCGTCCGGACGGGCAGATACCCATTTTTATAATGCAGGGACATGTGACATGGACATCCTATCACGCCGTTGCTTCTCTGGCTAAAAGTCCACTTAGCTGTGTGTGTGTCTGGGATTGGCTGACATGCTGGCCCGCCCCACTACACGCGCGAGCTTAGGGAAGGAAGACAAGGAAAAAAAAAAATGGCGATCGCCATTATCCCAGCAGCAGTGATCTGAATGCGCTGTTCCCGCACACTCTACACTGATGACTTACACTATTACAGCGGAAAGCCAGCTAGTAATTAGCTTGGCTTTTTGCTGCTAGAACCGTTCTCGAACGTAACTAGAACTATCGAGCTTTAGCAAAAACGTCGAGTTCTAGTTTGATCTAGAACAGCCCCCAAATCACTCGACCCGCGAACTGGAGAACCACGAACCGCGAACCGCGCTCAACTCTACTCATCACTCCTGTGGGGGAGGGGAGGGCAGGACACTTATCACTTCTGTGGGGTGGGTGAGGGGAGGGCAGGACACTCATCACTTCTGTGCAGTGTGGGAGGGGAGGGCAGGACACTCATCACTTCTGTGGGGGGAGGGGAGGGCAGGACACTCATCACTTCTGTGGGGGGAGGGGAGGGCAGGGCACTCATCACTTCTGTGGGGGAGGGGTGGGGAGGGCAGGACACTCATCACTTCTGTGGGGTGGGGGTGGGAAGGGCAGGACACTCATCACTTCTGTGGGGGGAGGGGAGGGCAGGACCCTCATCACTTCTGTGGGGGGAGGGGAGGGCAGGACACTCATCACTTCTGTGGGGGAGGGGAGGGCAGGACACTCATCACTTCTGTGGGAGGTGATTGTTTCATGAGAACACTGTTCTCCAGTCCTGTTCCTTACTTCATATCTGTGATAGTCCCCCTCCCTCCATGTGCAGTGTAAAGGGCTTCAGGGTCCTGAAGGAATAGTGTGACCCCGACCTGTGTCTGCACCTGATGGTGGGGGAGGGGGAGTTCAGGGATGTGCAGGTCTGTGACACTGCCCTGCCTCTCTGCTCTGCCACATTACCCAATTACTCCAGACCGCCACTCTGCCCTGACACTGTATACTGACACCTGCTGCACGGTGCTCCTGCCCTGCCACTGTATACTGACGCTTGCTGCACGGTGCTCCTGCCCTGCCACTGTATACTGACGCTTGCTGCACGGTGCTCCTGCCCTGCCACTCTATACTGACGCTCCTATTGGTTTTGCTGCAGAATTTCTGCATGTCACTTCTTTTCCACAGGCACCTGCGTTTTTGCCATAGATAATAGACCAACCCATGGTAAAAACCGCATACGGGTGCCGAGTAGAGATGAGCGAACCGGTCGCGGTTCGGCTCGAGGTCAGTTCGCCGAACGGAGGTCCCGTTCGAGTTCGGTTCGTCGAACGTCCGACGAACCGAACTCGAACTGCATAGGAAACAATGGCAGGCAATCACAAACACATAAAAACACCTAGAAAACACCCTCAAAGGTGTCCAAAAGGTGACAAACAACTCACAACACAAACACATGGGAAAGTGACAAGGACAAATTCTCATGTGAAAACAAAACAGCGTTACGAGGAACAAGAGGACGAGACACAGATATAGGCATGGCATGCCCTTCTAAAATCATGCAAAACACCGCAAGGTGACTCCAAGCGGAGTCTCCCTTTTTTCCAAAAATTGGGCCACACAGACACCCCTTCAGTGGCAGCACTTGTGCCCCAGTTGTACACTTCACAGCTAGATTTGCATCAAGCACATTCAAAAATACGCCATACTTAATTGTTCCCAGGATGACACCAGGGTAGGTAGCAAAGTCTTTCCTGATCCCAGCTCTGTTCATCTTGGATCATTTTTAAAAAACACAGCAAGCAAGGGTTACTCCAAGCGGAGTCTCCCTATTTTTCCAAAAATTATGCCCCACACACACCCACCCATTCAGTGGCAGCACTTGTGCCCTAGTTGTACACTTCACAGCTAGATTTGCATCAAGCACATTCAAAAATACGCCATACTTAACCGTCCCCAGGATGACACCGGGGTAGGTAGCAAACTCTTTCCTGATCCCAGCTATGTTCATCTTGGATCATTTTTAAAAAACACAGCAAGCAAGGGTTACTCCAAGCGGAGTCTCCCTTTTTTTCCAAAAATTGTGCCCCACACACACCCACCCATTCAGTGGCAGCACTTGTGCCCTAGTTGTACACTTCACAGCTAGATTGGCATCAAGCACATTGAAAAATACGCCATACTTAACCGTTCCCAGGATGACACCGGGGTAAGTAGCAAACTCTTTCCTGATCCCAGCTCTGTTCATCTTGGATCATTTTTAAAAAACACAGCAACAAGGGTTACTCCAAGCGGTTTCTCCCTTTTTTTCCAAAAATTGTGCCCCACACACACCCACCCATTCAGTGGCAGCACTTGTGCCCTAGTTGTAAACTTCACAGCTAGATTTGCATCAAGCACATTCAAAAATACGCCATACTTAACCGTCCCCAGGATGACACCGGGGTAGGTAGCAAAGTCTTTGCTGAACCATGACTTGTTCATCTTGGCTTCTTTTAAAAACAATGTAAGCAAGGGTTACTCCAAGCGGAGTCTCCCTTTTTTCCAAAAATTGGGCCCCACACACACCCACCCCTTCAGTGGCAGCAGTTGTGCCCCAGTTGTACACTTCACAGCTAGATTTGCATCAAGCACATTCAAAAATACGCCATACTTAACCGTCCCCAGGATGACACCGGGGTAGGTAGCAAAGTCTTTGCTGAACCATGACTTGTTCATCTTGGCTTCTTTTAAAAACAATGTAAGCAAGGGTTACTCCAAGCGGAGTCTCCCTTTTTTCCAAAAATTGTGCCCCACACACACCCACCCATTCAGTGGCAGCACTTGTGCCCTAGTTGTACACTTCACAGCTAGATTTGCATCAAGCACATTCAAAAATATGCCATACTTAACCGTCCCCAGGATGACACCACTGTAGGTAGCAAAGTCTTTCCCGATCCCAGCTCTGTTCATCTTGGCTTCTTTTAAAAACAATGTAAGCAAGGGTTACTCCAAGCGGAGTCTCCCTTTTTTACAAAAATTGTGCCCCACACACACCCACCTATTCAGTGGCAGCACTTGTGCCCTAGTTGTACACTTCACAGCTAAATTTGCATCAAGCACATTCCAAATCCACAAGCATTTACTCTCCCCAGGATGACACAGGGGTAGTAAATTCCTTCTGGATCCATGACTTGTTCATTTTGATGAACGTTAGTCTGCCCACATTGTCACTGGACAGACGCGTGCGCTTATCTGTCAGCACACACCCAGCAGCACTGAAGACACGTTCAGAGACAACGCTGGCAGCTGGACACGACAAAATCTCCAAGGCGTAACTGGAGAGCCATTTTTCTAGATTTGAAGCCCAAAATGAGCAAGGCTCCATTTGCAAAGTCATGGCAGTGATGTTCATTTGGAGATACTCCTGTATCATCCTCTGCAGCCATTGACTATGTGTCAGACTTGTTGTCTCTGGTGGCCTTGCAAAGGAGGGTCTAAAAAAATTATGAAAAGATTCCATAAAATTGCTGTTACCAGCACCAGATACAGTCCTACTGGTACGGGTAGACTGTTGAAGATGACGAGACCGTCCCATGTTTGTCAAGTTACAACTGGGAGAATCACTCCATGCACCTGCACGGTTGTTTGGTGGAAAAGCCGAGCTAAGATCGAGTAACAGCTTGTGCTGATACTCCTGCATACGTGCGTCCCTTTCTATGGCTGGAATTATGTCACAAAATTTGGACTTGTACCGGGGATCTAATAGTGTGGCAATCCAGTAGTCATCATCACTTCTAATTTTGACAATACGAGGGTCATGTTGGAGGTAGTGCAACAAGAAGGCACTCATGTTTCTTGCGCAGCCATGCGGACCAAGTCCAGGCTGTGTTTGTGGCATAGAGGTGCTACACGTTCTTTCTTCCTCTGACATCTCCCCCCAACCTCTTTCAACTGAAATTTGACCAAGGTCTCCCTCATCTGCTGAGTCTTCCATGTCCATGGACAGTTCGTCCTCCATTTCTTCATGTTCTCCTGCACCTTCCTCAACATTTCGCCTGCTACTATGTGCCCTTGTTGATCCCTGTCCCCCATGGTCCCATGCTTGCTGCGTTGGTGATGATGAACGTCTGGACCTTGGTGATGTTGTTGTCCCTTGCGCATTTGAATCCTCCTGTAGTTCCTCCCCTTCCTGTTGTCCCACCCCCTGACTCCGAATAGTGTTTATCGTGTGCTCCAGCATGTAAATGACTGGAATTGTCATGCTGATAATGGCATTGTCAGCGCTAAACATATTCGTCGCCATGTCGAAACTGTGCAGAAGGGTGCATAGGTCCTTGATCTGAGACCACTCCCCACCTCTGCATCTCGTTGGCCCAGGCTATACGTCATGACGTATTGCACCAGGGCTCGGCGGTGCTGCCACAGTCGCTGTAACATGTGGAGAGTCGAATTCCAGCGTGTCGCCACATCGCATTTCAGGCGATGAACCGGCAGGCCGAAAGACTTCTGGAGAGATGCAAGTCGCTCAGCTGCGGCGGTTGAACGGCGGAAGTGAGCAGACAGTTTTCGTGCCCTGGTCAGAAGGCCATCTAGGCCGGGATAGTGTGTTAAGAATTGCTGGACAACAAGGTTCAACACGTGAGCCATACAAGGCACGTGTCTCACCTTGCCCAGGCGAAGGGCCACACCCAGGTTTGCAGCATTGTCGCACACGGCCTTACCAGGCTGCAGGTTGAGTGGAAACAACTATTTATTAAACTCGGACCTCAGAGCTGACCACAACTCCTCAGCTGTGTGACTCCTATTCCCAAGACATGTCAAGCTAAAGACCGCCTGATGCTGTTGCGCTCTGCTGCCAGCATAGTAATGAGGCGTGCGTGATTCCTTCTGCGCAGTGAGAACGCTGGTGGCCTGACCAGGCAGGCTTGGGGCGGAGGTGGAGGACCCAGATGAGGTGGAGGAGGCAGAAGCAGTGGCGGAACTTGGACAGACAGAGGCTTGACACACAAGTCGTGGGGACGGCAAGACTTGTGCAGCAGACCCTTCACCATCTATCACCATAGTTACCCAGTGCCCAGTCAGCGACATGTAACGTCCCTGTCCATGCTTACTGGTCCAAGTATCGGTGGTGAAATGCACCCGTTCACACACAGAGTTTCTCAAGGAAGCGGTGATGTTGTGTGCGACATGCTGGTGTAACGCGGGCACACCTTTCTTAGAGACGTAGTGGCGACTAGGCATCTGGTACTGGGGCACAGCGACAGACATAAGGTCTCTAAAATCCTGTGTGTCCACTAGGCGGAAAGGCAGCATTTCGGTAGCCAAGAGCTTACAGAGGGATAGAGTCAACCTCTTAGCTTTGTCATGGGTCGCAGAAAATGGCCTTTTATTTGACCACATCTGAGGGACAGAGATCTGGCTGCTGTGTGTAGACAGTGTTGAGTAGGGTGTCCCTGGAAAAATGCAGGTTTGTGAGGAAAGTGCAGGCGGAGACATGATGTTGCCTTCATCCAACGTTGGTGCTATCGATGTCTGAGAGAGCTGTACACACTCACTTGTTTCCCCTTCCAAACCAACTGACAACCTACCAAGCAAACTGCCTTTTGCGGTTACAGTGGTGGAAGTTGTGCGTGGAAAACCAGGTGTGACAGCTGTCCACACAGTCCTAGAAGATGAAGAGCGCGCGGATGCACTGGAAGGGGCAGGCCGTGGATGGTTCGCTCCGCTAGGCCACATTGCAGCACGGTGAGCTTTTCACCGGGACCTTTGATATTTATTCATGTGACGATTCATGGAAGAAGTTGTCAAACTGCTGAGGTTTTGACCTCTACTAACAGAATCACGACAAATTTTACACATCACATAATTTGGGCGATCTGTTTCTATGTCAAAAAAGGACCAGGCTAGGCAAGGCTTAGAGGGCATGCTACCTGCTGAGCCCCCCCGACTATTGCTCAGAGGCAGAGTGGTGGCTGATGATGCAGTTGTAGACGTGCTACCAGTGCTCCGACTCTTTCCAGGAAGGCGCAAGGTAACTTCGTCGTCGGTTGCATCCTCCTCCACCGCCTCTGTTGACCTCCTCGAGTGCCTGACTGGGGGTTGACAGTAGGTGGGATCTAGAACTTCCTCATCAATTGTTGTGTTTGCACTCCCCTCCCCCTCAGACCGAACCTCTTCTTGCCCTGACCGAATATTTAAGTTGTCATCCCAATCTGGTATCTGGGGCTCATCGTCATCAGTATGTTCCTCATTGTCTATAACCACAGGTGTTACAGTTTGTGACAAAGGGTCAACATTACGCTCAGAAACTTGGTCCTCACGGCCTGAATCAGAGTCAAAAAGGTTCTGGGCATCACTGCAGACCATTTCCTGGTCTATACTCACTGTAGCTTGGGAGCAGACCTCTGATTCCCAGGCTATAGTGTGACTGAACAGCTCTGCAGACTCAGCCATCTCAGTTCCACCATACTGTGCAGGGCTGATGGAGACTTCAGAGCTGGGAGAAAGCAAGTTTGATTGGGATGACAACTCAGAGGACTGGTGTTTTTTGGATGCGGTACTTGAAGTGGCTGAGAGGGTACTTGTTGGACCACTTGAGATCCATTCAAGCATTTTCCTTTTTTGGCCATCATCTAGCTTTGTTCCTGTTGTTCGTGTTCGTAAAAAAGGGAGCACATCGGATTGTCCACGGTAAGTAGTAGACATCTTACTTTTGCTGGTAGATGGTCTATCTTCAGCAGATGATAATGGAGCTTTGCCACCTTCCCCACGGACAAACCCTTTTTTTCCTTTTCCACCACGCCTCTTCCCCTTTCCACCAGCATCTGTCATTTTGCCACTCATGTTGATTGCGACAAGATTGTGCACTGAAAATGTGGTAGTAAAAATTGAGAGGTGGTGTAGATTGCAGCGGTGGTCTAGCTTTATTAACAGCAGAATAAGAAAGAATAAATATCCCTGACAATGCAACTACGGCCCTTAAACTGGCAGCATAAATTGCTAGTATAATGGCTTAGTAACAATGAGTTGGAGTGTGCAATGCAGGCAGACGTGCTGCAAATATCTGTGCACTACTGGGACTATACAGAAGTCCAATAGCCACGTTTAGGATGACACTAAGTTCACTCAGTGTTTGCTAGTATAATGGCTTAGTTATAATGAGTTTGAGTGTGCAATGCAGGCAGACGTGCTGCAAATATCTTTGCACTAGTGGGACTAGACAAAAGTCCAATAGCCACGTTTAGGATGCCACTAGGTACACTGAGTGTTTGCTAGTATAATGGCTTAGTTATAATGAGTTGGAGTGTGCAATGCAGGCAGAGGTGCTGCAAATATCTGTGCACTACTCGGACTATACAGAAGTCCAATAGCCACGTTTAGGATGCCACTAAGTTCACTCAGTGTTTGCTAGTATAATGGCTTAGTTATAATGAGTTTGAGTGTGCAAAGGGCAGGAGGGTACAGTGGCAGGGTTGTGGGTCTCTGGGTAGAGGAATGGAAGCCTGCCTTTCTATCCCTCCTAATGGGGAAATGCAGCGAGGAAATCCCTGACCTTAGCTACACAGACGCTGTCTCTGTTTTCAGGACCTGTCACCTATGGCTCTGACCCTGCCCGTATGAGCCCTTAAAAGGACTGATAGAAAGTGCTATCCCTAAGCTGTCCAGCGCTGTGTATGGAGCGCATACAGCAGTATCGGCGATAGGACTCAGGACGGAGCTGCGCCAGTGATGTCTGACACCAAGGACGCAGAAGAGATAATGGCGTCCGGACGGCCAGATACTCGTTTTTATAATACAGGGACATGTGACATGGACATCCTATCACACATGCCGTTGCTTCTCTGGCTAAAAGTCCACTTAGCTGTGTGTGTGTCTGGGATTGGCTGACATGCTGGCCCGCCCCACTACACGCGCGCGCTTAGGGAAGGAAGACAAGGAAAAAAAAAAAATGGCGATCGCCATTATCCATACAGCAGTGATCTGAATGCGCTGTTCCCGCACACTATGCACTGAAATTTCATAATAGTGTGAGTCACAGAGTGACTTACACTATTACAGCGTAAAGCCAGCTAGGAATTAGCTGATTTTTTTGCTGCTAGAACCGTTCTCGAACGTATCTAGAACTATCGAGCTTTTGCAAAAAAGCTCGAGTTCTAGTTCGATCTAGAACAGCCCCCAAAATCACTCGAGCCGCGAACTAGAGAACCACGAACCTAGAACCGCGCTCAACTCTAGTGCCGAGTACCGTTTGCTGGTGCGGAATTCTGCCAAAGGGTGCAGATTTTTCTTAAGAAAAGCAATTTTCCCAGTGCGCACAGACCCTAAAGGAGTTTTTTCACTTAATCTTTGTCCAAGAGTGCACTTCAGTGTGGAAAAAAAATACAAATCATGCTGTCCCCCCCCCATCCCTGGGTCTACTGGCCAGTCTCTGCCGCTGGTATCTGGTATTGACCATTTCACTGATCACGATGACAGTGCAGCAGCCAATCAGTGAGCTCTCCAGCTCTGCCAGTGTAAACTGACCGCCCCACTCAGAACTGCTGAGCCCACTGATTGGCTGCTGCACTGTCATCGTGATGTCAGTGAAATGGTCAATACCAGACCCATCAGTTGTTTCCCTGTCTATACCTCGCATGTAAATTTACCCTTGCAGGTTTATCCATGTGTTATTAGACCTCATCATGTGGATGGTGGTCTGTATGGGGCACGGGGGGGCACTACAGCAGGGCATGCAATGATTGTGCAGCGCAATAAGTGGAACAAGATTAGACATTACACAGATCCTCACCTTACAGACCCGGCTCGGCTTCATTCTGATGTCTGTTTTTATCCGTGTTTCTCACAGATAGGGCCCGTACCTGTAAGAGTCTAGAGGCTGATAACAGATAGAGCCCGTACCTATGAGAGTCTATAGGGCTGATCACAGATAGAGCCCGTACTTATGAGAGTCAATGGGGCTGATCACAGATAGGGCCCGTACCTATGACAGTCTATGGGGTTGATCACAACTAGAGCCTGTGTTTATGAGACTATGGGGCTGATCACAGATAGAGTCCGTACGTATGAGAGTCTATGGGGCTGATCACAGATAGAGCCCGTACCTAGGAGAGTCTATGGGACTGATCACAGATAGGGCCCGTACCTATGACAGTCTATGGTGTTGTTCACAAATAGAGCCTGTGTTTATGAGATTATGAGGCTGATCACAGATAGAGCCCGTACCTATGAGAGTCTATGGGGCTGATCACAGAGAGTCCGTACCTATGAGAGTCTATGGGGCTGATCACAGAGAGTCCGTACCTATGAGAGTCTATGGGGCTGATCACAGAGAGTCCGTACCTATGAGAGTCTATGGGGCTGATCACAGAGAGCCTGTACCTATGAGAGACTATGGGGCTGATCACAGGTCCGTGTATTTGTGAAGACTTAGTGGTTCACACAAAAACACAGAGGCTTGTCGGATTATGATCCAAATAATGCAAGTCTATGGATCCATGAAGAAATTAGAAATTGGAAGCTCTCAGATGCCGGCTGTCTGCTGGCTGTTTTTTCTAGACTATTCGATAGGAGAAATCTCTTTATGATTTTTTTTTTTTTTTTGGAGAAAAACTGATGAAACTCTGACATAACTGATAACAAAAATTGTGACTGACCGAACTGATGACACATGGACTGTTATTTGTGTTCGTGAAGACTCAGTGACGTGTGAATGAGCCCCTCATTAGGCCGGGTTCACACCAGTGTATTTTCGGCTGAGTGCTGTATGTGATAAAGCAGACCTCACACTGACAGCACACGGAGCAATGATATTCAGTGGGGTCCTGCAGAGGAGCATTTTTGTTCTTCACTGACCAAATCAGCATGTAAAAAAAATCCCAGCATGCACTCGTTTCTGCTGTGTGTGAGGTCAGACTCGCCCATTCAAGTCAAAGGCCGGGGTCAGAAGGGCGTAGAGCATGGGATGCGGTATCCTGACGACTCTTGGCTCCGGCTCTGCCAATGACACTCGGCTCTGGCTCTGCGGATGACACTCGGCTGCGGCTCTGCCGATGACACTCGGCTGCGGCTCTGCCGATGACACTCGACTGCGGCTCTGACAATGACACTCGACTGCAGCTCTGCCGATGACACTCGGCTCCGGCTCTGCCGATGACACTCGACTGCGGCTCTGCCGATGACACTTGACTGCGGCTCTGCCGATGACACTCGACTGCGGCTCTGACAATGACACTCGACTGCGGCTCTGCCGATGACACTCGGCTCCAGCTCTGCTGCCATTATTTTCCTCAGTCTGTTTAGAGCTGAAGAAAATCTCACAGATCAGAGCTGCAATATGGACTTGATTTTCTCATTGCTTTAATCCAATTTACACTCTAATGTAAGCCATCCCTAAGACTGTAGAAAAAGGGGATCCCATGCAGAACATCCTTATAGCATGTTGTTTTTTACAGATTCACTGCAACTCTTTCAATGGCCTTGTAAATTATTATTTCAGTGTTGGTCTTTGTGTAGAGATTTATTGTCAATAACAGCGCAGTTATTTGCTCAGGGTCCGCTATAACCATAATTAGGGAGCAGCACCGTAGTTGTAATCAGGATTACTGGTTAGGGGCCCACTCAGATTTTTTTTTGCCCCCCCCCCTGAGCTGAAACCCTAGCTACGCCTCTGAGTGGATGTAACATGGATATGACTCGCCCACCCCAGGGCTGTGGGACACCCGGTGCCGGGCCGGACTAGTCCGGTGGTAGTCAGTGGTGGCTGGGCCCGGCTCCGTGGCCCTGGTGGGTGTCAGTGGAATATGTGGCTTGCTGAATAAAGGTTGTGTTCGTGACGCCACCTGTGGTATGCGGCTATTAAGCCGCCGCTGCTGTGTGAGGCCACCGGGATGATGTTATGGCAGCAATGGTGGTACTGCTCCCCACAGGGGGAGCAATGCCCGGGGCACTGTTGGTGCTTGTGAATGTCTATGCAGCTGTAATAACAGAGACCACTCCAAGGGTGCAGTTCAAGTTCTTTTACTCACAGTTCTTGTCAGAGCTCTGTAGGACCCCTTGGACTGCTGGGACCACTGTCAGGGACCTCCGCCGTTTCTAGGTGATTCAGAGAGTAAAAGCCGGTACCCTTCTCTTAGTGTCTCTTTCTTCTGCTGTCTTCCTTAGCCTTGCCTTTGATAGGATAAACCTGGCTTGGCCTCCACTACAGCCTCCAGGCTGGGGGGTCACCTGTCGGCTGATTACCCCTTTTCTGGAAGTCTGCTATGGGTTCTGGCCCTGGGAGCTTACAACGTCCCTGGGCCTCGGTTTTTACTGTTTGGAGATGATTTTGCACTCCTCCAGTCTCTAGGGACCGTCCCCTGTCGCAGCTTGATCCCTCCACCGATGTTACTGTGGAACAGGCCACCGTAGCCTACAACTACCCGTGGCGCCTCTAGGACCTCTCCGTGGTACCTCTAGGACTGCCCGTGGTACCTCTAGGACTACCCGTGGCCCTGCGACTCCTTCTGTCTCCTACGTGGTGTCACCTGGACCTCTGGGTCCCAGGGTCTTCACCAGGAAGCGTCTCCTTCTGGTTCTCTGCTCCTGTCTGACTTGGAGCTTTCTTTCCTTCTTTCTTTCTTTCTTTCTTTCTTTTCTTGTCTCCTCCTTGCCTGCCTCCAGCAGGCCTCCTCCTCCCTCCTTTCTCTCGTTCTTCTTCTCCAACTACATGCTCACTCTCTCACTCCCTGAGGTATAGATACTAGAGATGGGGAGACAGAAAGCGCAAATAGGGTCTTACCCGATATAACTTGAATGATAAGGAGGAAAAGTACACTCACCTGATATGGTTGTGCCAGTCACAACTCCTTAAATCGCTTATGAGTGTCAGCGAGGTTAAAAGCAGCAGCCCCGTAAATTGAATAGGATATAAAAAGGGGGGAAAAACGGGTTTTAGCCGCGCTAAAAACCACTGATGCAAGATTAATAAAGAAGTTTCTTTTTTATTTCAGCATTCCAACGCGTTTCAGAGACAAGGACCGTCTCCTTCCTCAGGAAAAAACCCGTTTTTCCCCCCTTTTTATACTCCCTGAGGTAGACTGACTAAACTTGACCTTCCTCTCTGTGTCTGCTCTCAGATGGCTCCTCCCACCTCCCCAGTTGCTTAGCTACCACCCTATGGGAGCAGGGATGGGTCTTACGGCCCCTCTCAGCATGCAGCATGGGAGGGTTGCCTGCCACTTTCCCTGGTCCCAGTATGTACCTAACAATGGGTGTAGTGTGGATTTACCAGGGGACCGGAGTTCACTCTCTTCCTCTCCCAGAATGGGGCATCACACCGCTGGATGGGGTGCAATGACCTGTGGCAACGGAAGCCTCAGGGGCGCCACACTCCCCCACAGCAAATCCCAGCACGTCCTCGGGCTGAAAAACAACAAAAACATGTGGAAGAACTGCAAAACATTTTTGGTATGCAAAACATAAAACAATAAAACATTTCTTCCCTTTATGGGAGGCACAATTACTTTAACGTTGCAAACTTCTTATAAAGAAACTATGTGTGCACTTTCAGTTCATTGCACAGTTTGGGCACTTCCCCCATAATTCTGGTAGGGGGCACAACGGGTGCAACTATATACATTTTCGGCTACAACAAGTCCAGTTGCCCAGCAGTTCGTTTCTTTCAATCAAACAACAATGGGACAAAATCAACCAGCCATTAAGTCCAATGGCCTGGTTACATAAGACACATACACATCCACCGGGGCCCACATTCCAGTTCAGTGGCCCAGTACACATAAACATGGGGGGGGTGACGTCTTCAAAAAGCATCAGGGGCAGTACAGCAGGAAAGGGTGTCATCTTCGAAAAGAACATTGGGGCAGAACACAAGGGACTTTTTCAAAAAGAATGAGGGGCAGACAGGGGCTATATACAGTTCAGCATCTCTTCATCTTCACTCACGAGGGTAGATGCGGGGGTCCCACTCCGGCATTGCTCCTGGCAGCAGGTACGCCGACGATATCATCGTCTGGGTCCCCTGGGCGCTGGTCCCTGACCTTCTGCGCTGTTCTGCAGCCTGGATTGGGGTGGGACTGCTTGCAGGTGTTGCACGGCGCTGCTGCAGAGGGCTGCTTGTCTGCAGGGGGCTGTTGCTGTGGTCTCTAGGGCCCTGCTTTGGCCGGGCTCCCTGCATCACACACGCCATGGAAATTCGGGTCTGCGTTTCCTGCGTGGCTGTCGCAGGACCTCTGCTTAGTTCTGTGGCCTGGGTCTGCCTTGAGGTGGTGCTGCTGCTAGGGGAGATGCTGCGCTCTTGCATTGTGCGGCGCCACTCTGGTTCTTCTGGGGCCGCTTCTTCCCGCAGGATATGTACATGCAGCGCGTACCATCCACGGTCCCCCATCAGCCGTGTATACTCCACCACATCACCCGGCTTGGCATCGCACCCTGGGTGGCCTCTGGGCAGGTGCTCCTCGATGTCTCTCCGGGCCACAAACACGTCCTTGCCCAGACCGGGCTCCCTGATGAAGCCCCAGCCACCAGCTTGTCGGAAGTCCACTACTAGGCCCCGTCGCACTGGGCCCTCGGATCCCTTCAGGGCCTTCCTGACCTCTTCTTTGGAGGCCAGATTAGCGGCTTCTCGGGCCCTCCGTTTCTCCTCCCGGAGTTCCCGATCCCTCTTGTACTCTACCACCAGCCTCCGGCACGTCAGCTCGCTGGCCAGGGGAGTTTCCTTGGGGAGCAGCGGCCGCTGCAGTCCCCTGCTTTCAATGGGCGCTGCGTCCCAATTCACTCCCGGGGATGCCATTCCCAGGAGGCTCACAGGGGGACTCGGCAGGGGGCCCGCTAGTTGTTCAGGGTCCACCCCTCCCCAGGCTCCGTCTGCGGGGGTCTCAGGCAGGCCTCCGGTGCCCCACCGGGCGTCCGCGGGGTAGGCTGGGAAGGCCAGGGGGTCAGTGAAGGGGCTAAGCGGGGGCGCGTGGCGGGGCCCTGGGTCCGGACTGGACGGGGTTTCTGGTTGCTCACCCTGATTCCGCTCCGCGGCATCCATCCACCGCTCCAGATCCTCCGGCACCCTCGGCGTTTCTTTCTGCCGGTCCGCTTCCACTTCCACACTACTCAGCCTCCGGGCCAGAACTCGCATTTCTTCTCTCAGCAGGTCCAGCTCGGGATCCACTCTTCCGGTCCCTGTGCACCTTGCTGCAGCTCCTCCGCCATGCTACCGACCTGGGGAATGCTGCCTGGAACACTGCTCGAGTGCTCAACCACGCCACTCGGCTGCTCCCTTTCCCTTCTCGGAGGCGGGGCCAGAGGCTGCACTAGCAACTGGCGCCAGACTGGCGCTCAGCCCATCACGGCCGGCACCGCTCCGCTTACTATCAGGTACATTTTCTTTATCTGCTGGTCTGGCATTTAGACTCTTTCTGCCAGCCGGCCAGCTTATCTGGTCGCCATTTCTTCTTCTTCCGCCTTCTCTGGCGTCCACCGCTTCGCGCTCTTTTCTTGGACAAGGGGGTGGGGCTTCTCTTCGCGCCCTTTCTTCTTTCACGCCCCCCTTCTTCCCGCTCTCAGCAGCGCTAATGGCGGCGGTTTCTCGCTATAATACACAGTCTGTTTCACGATTCTTCAGGCGCACAGTACCCGGTGTGACCCGGCACGAAATCCTGTTCGTGACGCCAAAAGTTGACTCGCCCACCCCAGGGCTGTGGGACACCCGGTGCCGGGCCGGACTAGTCCGGTGGTAGTCAGTGGTGGCTGGGCCCGGCTCCGTAGCCCTGGTGGGTGTCAGTGGAATATGTGGCTTGCTGAATAAAGGTTGTGTTTGTGACGCCACCTGTGGTATGCGGCTATTAAGCCGCCGCTGCTGTGTGAGGCCACCGGGATGATGTTATGGCAGCAATGGTGGTACTGCTCCCCACAGGTGGAGCAATGCCCGGGGCACTGTTGGTGCTTGTGAATGTCTATGCAGCTGTAATAACAGAGACCACTCCAAGGGTGCAGTTCAAGTTCTTTTACTCACAGTTCTTGTCAGAGCTCTGTAGGACCCCTTGGACTGCTGGGACCACTGTCAGGGACCTCCGCCGTTTCTGGGTGATTCAGAGAGTAAAAGCCGGTACACTTCTCTTAGTGTCTCTTTCTTCTGCTGTCTTCCTTAGCCTTGCCTTTGATAGGTTAAACCTGGCTTGGCCTCCACTACAGCCTCCAGGCTGGGGGGTCACCTGTCGGCTGATTACCCCTTTTCTGGAAGTCTGCTATGGGTTCTGGCCCTGGGAGCTTACAATGTCCCTGGGCCTCGGTTTTTACTGTTTGGAGATGATTTTGCACTCCTCCAGTCTCTAGGGACCGTCCCCTGTTGCAGCTTGATCCCTCCACCGATGTTACTGTGGAACAGGCCACCGTAGCCTACAACTACCCGTGGCGCCTCTAGGACCTCTCCGTGGTACCTCTAGGACTGCCCGTGGTACCTCTAGGACTACCCGTGGCCCTGCGACTCCTTCTGTCTCCTACGTGGTGTCACCTGGACCTCTGGGTCCCAGGGTCTTCACCAGGAAGCGTCTCCTTCTGGTTCTCTGCTCCTGTCTGACTTGGAGCTTTCTTTCCTTCTTTCTTTCTTTCTTTCTTTCTTTTCTTGTCTCCTCCTTGCCTGCCTCCAGCAGGCCTCCTCCTCCCTCCTTTCTCTCGTTCTTCTTCTCCAACTACATGCTCACTCTCTCACTCACTGAGGTAGACTGACTAAACTTGACCTTCCTCTCTGTGTCTGCTCTCAGATGGCTCCTCCCACCTCCCCAGTTGCTAAGCTACCACCCTATGGGAGCAGGGATGGGTCTTACGGCCCCTCTCAGCATGCAGCATGGGAGGGTTGCCTGCCACTTTCCCTGGTCCCAGTATGTACCTAACAATGGGTGTAGTGTGGATTTACCAGGGGACCGGAGTTCACTCTCTTCCTCTCCCAGAATGGGGCATCACACCGCTGGATGGGGTGCAATGACCTGTGGCGACGGAAGCCTCAGGGGCGCCACAGATACCTAAGCTGCAATGCCCTGAACATGAGGTAAGTGACATAGATAATCAGAAGAACTATACTACATTTTTAATTGGAGGTATTTTCTATTATTATTATTATTATTATTATTATTATTATTATTATTATTATTAATTATTATACCACCTACATAATGGGATATGATCTTGGAGATGGGACTATCCTTTTAACTATTGCTTACCCTATAGTCTTTTTACTTCCTATACACAAATGTTATGCCATACATTACCACATACAATACTTACTATACCTTACATTATACGGTACATACTACATATCACAGGAACACATTACATTATATTCTACATGACACAATATTCACAAAATGTTTCACTCTCCTTTATAGCAGGAGTCTACATGCCCAGACATGGAGGTTTTAACCCAGATAGTGGTATTTCAAAGCTAGGTTCCCGATATACAGAGATTACCTTGCCGTGGTGACCGGGCTCACATGCATTGGCCAATAAATTAGCTAAATATCTTTTTTTTTGTTTTGTTTTTTCAAATATTCCTATAGCATTAATGCAATCCCAGAGTTCACTTATTCATTGTTAGCATTTCAGTGTGCAGCTGTATTTTTTTTGTAGTTATAATATGATTCAGCTATTCAGTCTTTTTATATATTTAGAATATTCACAAAAGATGCAAGACATTGTTCATATTACACTATACAACAATACAACAAAGCAATTTGTGTCTTCAAGGGTAGGAACGTAACCGCAACAGTCCACCCCTCTTACTTTTGCATTAAATAATCTATAATACTTCTGCTTTTTTAGGCTAAATTAATACAGATACTTATTTTTATCACTATTTCAGATTCTGTGCATTTTCAATATATTTTTTATGTTCAGGTAGGAACCCAAATGGATGTTCAGCTAGGCCCTAAAGCTTGTTGAAACCTAGTGATGGTGGCTGTTTTTTTTATTAGTTGCCATAGCAACTGATACCAGCGGAACACTCAGCCCCGTGTTCGTCCCCTAGAAAGCTTCAACAGATGTCTTCAACAAATTGCCATGAAAAGACTTCAGTCTTTGTACCTTGTCAGGAGATAAAAATCAAACAACAAGATGTCCCTGCTTTCACTGCTGGTAACCATCCCATTAAATATGTAGAATTACACCTCTTACAGGGAACTAGTAAAATCTCTCACACCCACCCCAAGTCCTTTGGCTTTTTGCAGCACATTTAGTTTTAAATATTTATGTCCCTCTTTCTACATGAAGCACTGGGGCATTATGCTCCGCAGCTGACATTGTCTGGCAGTGCAATGCTGAAAGCAGCTGGTTAACAGCAGAAAATGAGAGCGAGATGATAAATTATTGATTAGTGATGAGCGAGCATGCTTGTCACTACTCGGTACTCGCACGAGTATCACTGTACTCGGGCTGCTCGGCGGGGACCGAGTAATCTCGCGATACTCGTGCTTTACTCGTGGTCTTCATTTCTGCATGTTGGCGCTCTTTTGAGAGCCAGCCCTCATGCAGGGATTGGCTGGCAGACCACTGCAATGCCACAGCCCTGTTAGTTGTGGAATTGCAGTGATTGGCCGGCCTGCACAGCGTCACCGAGCCTTTATATCGGCCGGCGCGCTGTGCTCTGCTCACAGCTATTCTGACAGTGAGTGTAGGGAGAGTGTCGCTGATTCAGGGAAAGCTTTGCGGCCCTTTATAGCTTTTTCAGTTGCAGGGCTGCAAACAGTGTGACCAAAAGTCCTTCTCAGGACTATTCTAGTTGTATACAGGCAGGCAGGGTATAGCCAGGTCGGAGTACAGTAGCAGAGTCCTTCTCAGGACTATTGTTGCTATATACAGGCAGGGTATAGCCAGGTCTGAATACAGGCTAGTGACCAAAAGAGTCCTTGTCAGGACTATTGTAGCAGTATACAGGCAGGCAGGCAGGCAGGGTAGTGGTGACCGTATACCAGCCTTCATATCTGGGGCTGGTGTACACAGTGTAAAACAGTCCAGATAGTGTCTGACTTGTCTGTACTGTAATTGTCGCTCCCCAAAAAAACCTGTTAGTAGGTTATTATTGCGTCCGTGCTTGGTTTTTAAAACCGCACGTGTGTGCCTGTTGGTGGCAGCGTACAGGTGCACTGGTGTGCGTTTACCAAACTATTATATAACGCACAAGTGTAGTGTATAATACACGTCAGTCAGCAGTGGCTGATAGTGTCAGAGTTCTTAATTTTTGCTCCTAAAACCTGTGTTAGGTTATTATTGCGTCCGTGCTTGGTTTTTAAAACCGCACGTGTGTGCCTGTTGGTGGCAGCGTACAGGTGCACTGGTGTGCGTTTACCAAACTATTATATAACGCACAAGTGTAGTGTATAATACACGTCAGTCAGCAGTGGCTGATAGTGTCAGAGTTCTTAATTTTTGCTCCTAAAACCTGTGTTAGGTTATTATTGCGTCCGTGCTTGGTTTTTAAAACCGCACGTGTGTGCCTGTTGGTGGCAGCGTACAGGTGCACTGGTGTGCGTTTACCAAACTATTATATAACGCACAAGTGTAGTGTATAATACACGTCAGTCAGCAGTGGCTGATAGTGTCAGAGTTCTTAATTTTTGCTCCTAAAACCTGTGTTAGGTTATTATTGCGTCCGTGCTTGGTTTTTAAAACCGCACGTGTGTGCCTGTTGGTGGCAGCGTACAGGTGCACTGGTGTGCGTTTACCAAACTATTATATAACGCACAAGTGTAGTGTATAATACACGTCAGTCAGCAGTGGCTGATAGTGTCAGAGTTCTTAATTTTTGCTCCTAAAACCTGTGTTAGGTTATTATTGCGTCCGTGCTTGGTTTTTAAAACCGCACGTGTGTGCCTGTTGGTGGCAGCGTACAGGTGCACTGGTGTGCGTTTACCAAACTATTATATAACGCACAAGTGTAGTGTATAATACACGTCAGTCAGCAGTGGCTGATAGTGTCAGAGTTCTTAATTTTTGCTCCTAAAACCTGTGTTAGGTTATTATTGCGTCCGTGCTTGGTTTTTAAAACCGCACGTGTGTGCCTATTGGTGGCAGCGTACAGGTGCACTGGTGTGCGTTTACCAAACTATTATATAACGCACAAGTGTAGTGTATAATACACGTCAGTCAGCAGTGGCTGATAGTGTCAGAGTTCTTAATTTTTGCTCCTAAAACCTGTGTTAGGTTATTATTGCGTCCGTGCTTGGTTTTTAAAACCGCACGTGTGTGCCTGTTGGTGGCAGCGTACAGGTGCACTGGTGTGCGTTTACCAAACTATTATATAACGCACAAGTGTAGTGTATAATACACGTCAGTCAGCAGTGGCTGATAGTGTCAGAGTTCTTAATTTTTGCTCCTAAAACCTGTGTTAGGTTATTATTGCGTCCGTGCTTGGTTTTTAAAACCGCACGTGTGTGCCTGTTGGTGGCAGCGTACAGGTGCACTGGTGTGCGTTTACCAAACTATTATATAACGCACAAGTGTAGTGTATAATACACGTCAGTCAGCAGTGGCTGATAGTGTCAGAGTTCTTAATTTTTGCTCCTAAAACCTGTGTTAGGTTATTATTGCGTCCGTGCTTGGTTTTTAAAACCGCACGTGTGTGCCTGTTGGTGGCAGCGTACAGGTGCACTGGTGTGCGTTTACCAAACTATTATATAACGCACAAGTGTAGTGTATAATACACGTCAGTCAGCAGTGGCTGATAGTGTCAGAGTTCTTAATTTTTGCTCCTAAAACCTGTGTTAGGTTATTATTGCGTCCGTGCTTGGTTTTTAAAACCGCACGTGTGTGCCTGTTGGTGGCAGCGTACAGGTGCACTGGTGTGCAATTTCCAGAAACTTTGATATAACGCACAAGTAGTGAATATACACGTCAGCAGTGCACAGCATTGCAAAATGCGCAAGGGCATTGGCAAGGAACAAGGAAGTGGACGTGATGGTGGTGCAGGCAGAGGCCGAGGTCGTGGGCAAGCTCTAATTTCGCCACAACAAAGGGCCACATCTAGTCGCTCGCACGTCCTGTCCCAAATTCTTGGGGACCGCAGCAGTACACCGCTCTTGAACCAAGACCAGTGTCAACAGGTTGTTAGTTGGATAGCGGATAATGCTTCCAGTCAGATTGGCACCACCACAAACACTCTGTCTTCCACACGGTCAAGTGTCAGTAGCCGTGATACTGCACCGCACATTTCTGAACCTGATCCTCCTTCCTACCACCAGGCTGAGTACACGTCCTCCTCGGACATTAATGATCCCACACTTGGACACTCGGAAGAGCTGTTCACGTTTCCATTCACACATTCTGGCCTCTCGCCAGCTCATATTGAAGTGGGTCATGAGGAGATCGTCTGTACAGATAGCCAAATATTTGAGCAGCCACGTTCTCACGAAGTTGGCAACGTGTCTCAACAAGTGGTGGACGATGATGAGACACAATTGTCAGCAAGTCAGGAGGAGGAGCAGGGTGCGGAAGAGGAAGACGACGTGGTGGATGATCCAGTAACTGACCCAACCTGGCAGGAGGATATGCAGAGCGAGGACAGCAGTGCACAGGGGGAGGGAGGCGTAGCATCACAACAGGCAGTAAGAAGCAGGGTGGTGGTCCCAGGCAGAAGTCAGGCAACCGTTCCCCGTAACAACACGACGACACAAGGTGCCTGTACAAATGTTAGGTCTTCACGAGTCTGGCAGTTTTTTAAGTTGGATCCAGATGATTCAAAAAAGGCCATTTGCAACACCTGCCGTGCCAGCATCAGCAGGGGTACCAAAACTAGCAGCCTGACCACCACCAGCATGATCAGGCACATGTCAGCCAAGCACCCGACTTTGTGGGAAGTACAACAGAGTCGAGGAGCAGTGCTTGCTGATGTCACTGCTACGTCTTCGCTGGTTGTGCATGCGAGCCAATCCTCTGTCCATGCTGCCTGCGAACAAGCCTCCTCCACTCCTGCACCTGCAGTTGCCTACGCAGAAAGAACACCATCATCAAGCACGTCCTTGTCCCAGCGCAGCGTTCAGTTATCCATTCAGCAAACCTTTGAACGCAGGCGCAAATACACTGCCAACACCCCACATGCCACAGTTCTAAATGCTAACATTTCGCGACTGCTTGCGCTGGAAATGTTGCCTTTTAGGCTGGTGGAGACAGAAGCATTCCGTGACCTGATGGCGGCAGCTGTCCCACGTTACTCGGTCCCCAGCCGCCACTATTTCTCCCGGTGTGCCGTCCCCGCGTTGCATAACCACGTGTCACAAAACATCACACGTGCCCTGAACAACGCTGTTTCACCCAAAGTCCACCTAACCACAGACACGTGGACAAGTGCTTGTGGGCAAGGCCGCTACATCTCGTTGACGGCACACTGGGTTAATATTGTGGAAGCTGGGACCCAGTCTGAGCGAGGGACGGAACACGTCCTTCCCACACCAAGGTTTGCAGGCCCTACCTCAGTCAGTGTTTCACCCACACTCTACAGCTCCGGAATGTCATGCTCTTCAGCCTCCTCCTCCTCCTGCGCATCCTCATCCACTGTGCCCTCCACACCAGTCACAAGCTGGAAGCACTGCAGCACTGCCTCGGCGAAGCGGCAACAGGCTGTGCTGAAGCTAATCTGCATAGGTGACAAACCCCACAATGCAGAAGAGCTGTGGACAGCTCTGAAACAGCAGGCAGATCACTGGCTCACACCTCTGAACCTAAAGCCAGGAAAGGTCGTTTGTGACAATGGCCGGAACCTGGTGGCGGCTTTGAGGCGAGGCCAGCTGACACATGTTCCATGCGTGGCCCATGTGCTCAACCTCGTGGTTCAGCGGTTTATAAAGTCATACCCAGAGCTGTCTGATCTGCTGGTAAAAGTTCGCCGCCTGTCTGCACATTTTCGAAAGTCACCTACTGCTTCAGCCGGCCTTGCCGGCTTTCAGCGCCGTTTGCATCTTCCGGCTCACAGACTGGTGTGTGATGTCCCCACGCGTTGGAATTCAACTCTGCACATGTTGGTCAGGATATGTGAGCAGAAGAGGGCAGTTGTTGAGTACCTGCATCACCTAAGCCGTCGGGAAATGGGTCAAACTCCACACATAACACCTGAGGAGTGGAGATGGATGTCAGACCTATGTACCATCCTCCAAAACTTTGAGGACTCCACCAAGATGGTGAGTGGTGATGACGCCATTATTAGCGTCACCATACCGCTACTCTGCCTTCTAAAACGGTCCCTTTTGAAAAACAAACATGATGCATTGCAGGCGGAGCGCGATGAGTTGCAGCAAGAAACAGTAGTGGGTGTGGGTGATAACACACAGCCCAGCCTCGTCTCATCACAACGTGCAGTGGAGGACTATGACGAGGAGGAGGATGAAGACATGGAGCAACTCTCCGGCCAAATTGAGGATATGACATGCACACCAGTCATATCCTCGATTCAGCGTGGCTGGCCAGAGGACAGGGTAGATGAGGAGGAGGAGGAGGAGGAGGAGGAGGAGGACAGCATGTTCAGTCATCTTGTTGGTCAGGCTACTGAAGTCCTGGCTGTTAAGAGTCTGGCGCACATGGCTGACTTTATGGTAAGCTGCCTGTCTCGTGACCCTCGCGTTAAGAACATCTTGGCCGACAATCATTACTGGTTGGTAACACTGTTAGACCCACGCTACAAGGAGAACTTTTTGTCTCTTATTCCCGTGGATGAGAGGTCAACCAAAATGCAGCAGTTTCGGAAGGCCATACTCACGGAAGTAGGCAAAGCATTCCCCTCACAAAACGCTAGCGGCATAGGTCAGGAATCAGTGGACAACCGAGGCGTACAGCCGAGAGAGGCACAAGTCCAATCCGCCAGAGGTAGGGGAACAGTCTTTAAGATGTGGGACAGTTTTCTCAGCCCCTCACGTACCACAGCCCCTGAGGTGCGGGGTAGTGCCACAAGAAATCCTAAGTTTGCCCAGATGCTGAAGGAGTACCTTGCAGATCGAACAACTGTACTCCGACATTCCTCTGTGCCTTACAATTATTGGGTATCCAAGCTGGACACGTGGCATGAATTGGCTCTCTACGCCTTGGAAGTCCTGGCCTGCCCTGCTGCTAGCGTTTTGTCAGAGCGTGTTTTTAGTGCCGCAGGTGGAATCATTACAGATAAACGCACCCGCCTGTCAACTGAAAATGCTGACAGGCTGACTCTGATAAAGATGAACAAGGGTTGGATTGGGCCAGACTTCACCACACCACCAGCAAATGAGAGCGGAATTTAAAGTTTGCCATGTACCTCCACTCACCCATGGGTACACTTCTCGACTTTGGATAATCGCTGGACTGCTCCTCCTTCTCCTCATGCGCCATCATGATGACCGTTACAATAGTTAGGTCTTTGTTTCAGGTATACCCCCAGTGGTAAATTTTTTCGCCCATTCTTTGCAGAATGGACATTACAACGACAGGAGACCCGCTCCTTTGCAATGGGAACAATGTTTTGAGGCCCTCATGCACGTCTCTACCCAGGGACAACGTGGAGCCTCCCAATTTTTGGCTGCCCTGCCTAAGGGCTATACTGAAATACACCCACTTCCTTAAAATGGACACTTAATGTTTTGAGGCCCTCATGCACGTCTCTACCCAGGGACAATGTGGAGCCTCCCAATTTTTGGCTGCCCTGGCAAAGGGCTATACTGAAATAGACCCACTTCCTTACAATGGGCACTTCAGGTTTAAAGGCCATCATGCACGTCTCTACCCAGGGACAATGTGGAGCCTCCCAATTTTTGGCTGCCCTGCCTAAGGGCTATACTATAATACACCCACTTCCTGACAATGGACACTTAATGTTTTGAGGCCCTCATGCACGTCTCTACCCAGGGACAATGTGGAGCCTCCCAATTTTTGGCTGCCCTGGCAAAGGGCTATACTGAAATAGACCCACTTCCTTACAATGGGCACTTCAGGTTTAAAGGCCATCATGCACGTCTCTACCCAGGGACAATGTGGAGCCTCCCAATTTTTGGCTGCCCTGCCTAAGGGCTATACTATAATACACCCACTTCCTGACAATGGACACTTAATGTTTTGAGGCCCTCATGCACGTCTCTACCCAGGGACAATGTGGAGCCTCCCAATTTTTGGCTGCCCTGGCAAAGGGCTATACTGAAATAGACCCACTTCCTTACAATGGGCACTTCAGGTTTAAAGGCCATCATGCACGTCTCTACCCAGGGACAATGTGGAGCCTCCCAATTTTTGGCTGCCCTGCCTAAGGGCTATACTATAATACACCCACTTCCTGACAATGGACACTTAATGTTTTGAGGCCCTCATGCACGTCTCTACCCAGGGACAATGTGGAGCCTCCCAATTTTTGGCTGCCCTGGCAAAGGGCTATACTGAAATAGACCCACTTCCTTACAATGGGCACTTCAGGTTTAAAGGCCATCATGCACGTCTCTACCCAGGGACAATGTGGAGCCTCCCAATTTTTGGCTGCCCTGCCTAAGGGCTATACTATAATACACCCACTTCCTGACAATGGACACTTAATGTTTTGAGGCCCTCATGCACGTCTCTACCCAGGGACAATGTGGAGCCTCCCAATTTTTGGCTGCCCTGGCAAAGGGCTATACTGAAATAGACCCACTTCCTTACAATGGGCACTTCAGGTTTAAAGGCCATCATGCACGTCTCTACCCAGGGACAATGTGGAGCCTCCCAATTTTTGGCTGCCCTGCCTAAGGGCTATACTATAATACACCCACTTCCTGACAATGGACACTTAATGTTTTGAGGCCCTCATGCACGTCTCTACCCAGGGACAATGTGGAGCCTCCCAATTTTTGGCTGCCCTGGCAAAGGGCTATACTGAAATAGACCCACTTCCTTACAATGGGCACTTCAGGTTTAAAGGCCATCATGCACGTCTCTACCCAGGGACAATGTGGAGCCTCCCAATTTTTGGCTGCCCTGCCTAAGGGCTATACTATAATACACCCACTTCCTGACAATGGACACTTAATGTTTTGAGGCCCTCATGCACGTCTCTACCCAGGGACAATGTGGAGCCTCCCAATTTTTGGCTGCCCTGGCAAAGGGCTATACTGAAATAGACCCACTTCCTTACAATGGGCACTTCAGGTTTAAAGGCCATCATGCACGTCTCTACCCAGGGACAATGTGGAGCCTCCCAATTTTTGGCTGCCCTGCCTAAGGGCTATACTATAATACACCCACTTCCTGACAATGGACACTTAATGTTTTGAGGCCCTCATGCACGTCTCTACCCAGGGACAATGTGGAGCCTCCCAATTTTTGGCTGCCCTGGCAAAGGGCTATACTGAAATAGACCCACTTCCTTACAATGGGCACTTCAGGTTTAAAGGCCATCATGCACGTCTCTACCCAGGGACAATGTGGAGCCTCCCAATTTTTGGCTGCCCTGCCTAAGGGCTATACTATAATACACCCACTTCCTGACAATGGACACTTAATGTTTTGAGGCCCTCATGCACGTCTCTACCCAGGGACAATGTGGAGCCTCCCAATTTTTGGCTGCCCTGGCAAAGGGCTATACTGAAATAGACCCACTTCCTTACAATGGGCACTTCAGGTTTAAAGGCCATCATGCACGTCTCTACCCAGGGACAATGTGGAGCCTCCCAATTTTTGGCTGCCCTGCCTAAGGGCTATACTATAATACACCCACTTCCTGACAATGGACACTTAATGTTTTGAGGCCCTCATGCACGTCTCTACCCAGGGACAATGTGGAGCCTCCCAATTTTTGGCTGCCCTGGCAAAGGGCTATACTGAAATAGACCCACTTCCTTACAATGGGCACTTCAGGTTTAAAGGCCATCATGCACGTCTCTACCCAGGGACAATGTGGAGCCTCCCAATTTTTGGCTGCCCTGCCTAAGGGCTATACTATAATACACCCACTTCCTGACAATGGACACTTAATGTTTTGAGGCCCTCATGCACGTCTGTATGCAGGGGCATTGGTGAACCTCACAATTTAGGACTGCCCTGGCAAAGGAAAATACTACAAAGACTCACTTCCTCAAAATGGGCACATTAGACTCAAGAGGCCTTCATGTACGTCTCTTCTCAGGGACATCGGAGTGCCACACAATGTTTTCACGTAAAATCTTTCATGTATTGATCTCAAAAAGTAACATACACCAGATCTATCTCACTATTGGGTATGTGCCCTTAACATTTCCGCCATGAAAAATCATTTTGGGGTCATTTTGGAAGGTTTTCTGGTGAGTCCGTAAAAATGGCGTAAAACGCGGACAAAATTGTTCACAGCTGTGACTTTTGAGTGATAAATGCTTCAAGGGGTCTTCCCCATGCTGTTGCCATGTCATTTGAGCACTCTTCTGAGACTTTTGTGACATTTTTAGGGTTTCTCCATGCTGCCGGGAGGTCATTTCACAAAAATACTCGGGTCTCCCATAGGATAACATTGGGCTCGTTGCTCGGGCCGAGTACACGAGTATCTTGGGAGGCTCGGCCCGAGCTTCGAGCACCCGAGCTTTTTAGTACTCGCTCATCACTATTATTGATTTACATGAAGAAAAAACAAAACCTTTTCTATATTAGATCTTTTCATGATGAGATTTAGGATTTGTTTAGAGCCTGTAAAGGGTTAAGATGATCAATAGTAAATTGGTGCAGTTCTGATTTGTACAAAGGTCGTATTCACACATCCATTTCTTGGATACATGTTTTATCCATGTTTTTCCTAGTTAGAACACGTACTGTTATACTCCGCAAGGGAGCCAAATGGAGCATGTCGAGACAGGAGGGACAGCCACTAGGGCCAAACAGGAAAACCAATCCATGACACTTACCCCAGGCAACCCTAAACTCGCCGACATGCCTAGATGGGTTATCTCACCCCATGCAGTGATCCCATTTCTTCCTCTGACTAGAAATGGGCGAACCCGCAGATATCCAGGTTCGGCAGGTCCAGCCCAAAAAATCTGGTTAGAGAGCGGACTTGAATCCGAACATCTGCCCTGACATCAAACCCGATATAAGTGTATGGGGACCCGAATATTGGCTGCAAAATGGTGGTATAAAGGGGTAGGAGGATTAGAGTAAGAGAGTTATACTTACCTAGGTTGTTCATTGGTGGACATGGTGATGTTTCCTTCCGTCCACTGTAATGATGCAAAGGGGGGCTTCACCTCCCTGTACCCCCACATCTGGGGGTCTTACACTTCTACTATAATCAACTCCTTGACCACGTGAACTTAGAAAAATAATGTTCCTTCCTGGTATCACAATGTTGGCGGAGGCACCGCCCCTGCTGGTTACAAGGTTATGACGTCAGCAGAGGTCCTTCTAGCCACTGAAATTTAGCCGTTACATACTTATCTAGTCTACCTCATGGCTGTCACACTGCTTCCAGGTCCGCTCACTACCTCTCATACATTATCACTCCTTCCCCACCCACCATCACTCCTGGCGTCTGTGATTGTTTGTAGTCAGACTGCACCTCCACCTTGTGTGACAGCATCTGTGACTGGTTGGAATCAAGGGGGAAGTTTTCCCCTAATGGAGAGTGACACGTAGGTCTGGCATGCCAGTATGAGGAGACTTAAAAGCCTTGAATGCTCTTCTAGGAAATGTAAGAGAAATGTAAGTCCTCTTCCGAGAGGAAGAGGACTTGAACTCTAGTGCCACCTATTGGAAGTAGCAATCTTAAAAGTCAATATCAACCCTTTAACGAGCCTGGTCAAAAGACTTTGGATATATAAACAAACCAGAATTTATCCTTTCACCTAGCGAAATCAGATCTCATACTTTGCACTGACAAGGGCAATACCCTGAAATACAGTGTCTGCAAATTGAGATGACATTTGGGGTGACAGCAAGGAGTAAGATGGCCTAATTTTCTTGGACCTACCTAAAGTCTAGCGTCCCCTGATGACCCCCCCCCAAAAAAAAAGAGCGGGGGATACACATCGGGATTCTTCTTGACCTAACCCCAACAAATAAGTAACATATTTGGCTGGGGCTATATTTGTATAGGCTTCAAAATTTATGAGACTGTTTCTGTGTGTTACCCAGATAGTATGTACTACCCTGCTACCTGAGCTATTTTGCTATAGGCCACATAACATATGTACCGTATGTTGGAGTTTTAATATCAACTTAAATCCTGATCAATTATGTTCATAGATTATGCACTCCTATACTGTATACTTGTCAAAGCGCCGGTTGCCGGTGCGAAACAACTGTCGTCTGTGGGTGGTCGGTCTCTCTCACCTCGGTTCTGTTATGCCTGTTTCACGTTAAAAGTTTAATACAAATTTTCTGCCTGATTATGGTGAGTGCGCTCTGTTCTCTTTTTTGCTATATTGTTTCCCAGTTTACCCTGTGCGGTGCACCCCGTATGGCAGATCCATACTAGTGAACGCCAGTCTCATGGATCGAGACAGGTGAAGATTTGCACTAATTGCTGGCTGAAAGCTGTGCCCGCTTTTTCCTTCTCCTCTGTTTGATCTATACTGTATGTGTGACCTGAGACTGTTTTTTAGCACATTTTGCACTTTATGGCTGTGGGTATGGATGCCATTAAGTTTGGCTAGAGGTTAATAATAGGCATAGGGCAAGGACAATGAAGATGAAATGAGGGTGGACATCACAGCAAGACAATGATTCCAAATACACAGCCAAGGAAAGTCTCAATTCAGAGAAAGAAAATAAAGGAGTTAAAATGTTCCAGCCGATCACCTGAATAGAACTTTTATGGAAGGAAATAAACCTCACAGTTCATAGAAGGAGCCAACAGAACCTTAAAGATTTGAAGAGCTTTTGTGTGGAGAAATGGGCCAAAATCCCACCTGAGAAATGCATGTGAATAGTTTCTCCATACAAAAGGTGTTATTAAACTTCATCAATAACAAAGGCTTTTGTGCAAAGTATTAAACAAATTTCAATAAGCCTGTTCAATAAAGATGAGCGAACCCAAGGTTCCGTGTTCGGTTTTCGGCCAAATACTGACTTTTTAAAAAAACAAAACACAAAGAAAACAAAACAGAGTTCGGGCTCTTTATGTATGCACTTCACTCTCACAAGCATCTCTGTGCTTGGGTACGCTCCGTGCTCTGCACAGTGCAAGCCACTTGCAATGTTTGAATGGCTCACACTGGGGGTAACAACAACAGCATGATCAGATGATGTGTGCACCAAACAAAAAATGGAAAACCCCCGTCCGCCTACCCTTGGAAGTGATGTGCTTATTGCTGCATGTCCGAACCCTGTGTCTTTTTTCATCATTACATTTATGGACATCTATGGTTTAATTTCTTTGCTTGCATAAATTGGATTGGTTGTTACTGACATCATGTCAGGATTTCTGAATTGTTACAAGCAGACATTTGTACCTTATAGTACTCACCTCCTCTTAATCCATGAGAGGAAATCAATTGTTCCGGACTACTGATCCCTGCTGCACTTCCAGTGCTGCCTCAAGGCTGTATTATTCAGATCAGATTCTTTCCTCTCTGCTTCTTCTTTGTTTTGGCTCTGCTACGGTACCTTGTGAATGTATTCACCTCCTTGGCGTACCTATTTTGTTACATTAAATCCTGTGTTTAAATATTTTGGTAATCCGATTTGTGTGAGAGGAATCTGTTAGCTGATGGTTGGTTCTGGAAGAGTAAGGCGGGCTTTGCACACTACGACATCGCAGGTGCGATGTCGGTGGGGTCAAATTGAAAATGATGTACTTCCGGCATCGCATGCGACATCGTAGTGTGTAAAGGCTTGATGATACGATTAACGAGTGCAAAAGCGTCATAATCGTATCATCGGTGCAGCGTCGGCGTAATCCATAATTACGCTGACGCGACGGTCCGATGTTGTTCCTCACTCCTGCGGCAGCACACATTGCTGTGTGTGAAGTCGCAGGAGCGAGGAACATCTCCTACCGGCGTCACCGCGGCTTCCGTAGGTTATGCAGAAGGAAGGAGGTGGGCGGGATGTTTACATTTTGCTCCTCTCCGCCCCTCCGCTCCTATTGGCCGCCTGCCGTGTGACGTCGCAGTGATGCCGCACGACCCACCCCCTTAATAAGGAGGCGGGTTGCCGGCCAGAGCGACGGTCGCAGGGCAGTTGAGTGCATGTGAAGCCGGCGTAGCGATAATTTTCGCAACGCCAGCTTTCACAAGTTATTGTACCTGCGACGGGGGCGGGGACTATCGCGTGCGACATCGCAGCATCGGCTTGCGATGTCGCAACGTGCAAAGCCCGCCTTAGTGAAGACCAAATGTGTGATAGATCTAGATTGATAGTCTGTAGGTTGTGAGAGTTGCATGCAGGGGGCGACTTATGATGGAGAAAGGAGACTGGAATCGAGGTAAGGTTTACCCTAATTGCTGACCAAGACACTGAATGCTAGAGAATGCTGAAGGATAGAGTAGCCCAAGATAGAAAAATCTGGAGAAAATAACTTTATAGACTGGGCCCTGTGCCTAAAAGGTAATGGGTTAAAACAGACTAAGATGTGAGGAGAGTTGACTTTCCCACGGGTAGTCTCCCCAAATGTCAAAAAGCACAAATTTTTGCTTTGGCACTATTGGAAACTCACTATCCCCTCCTCTACGAGGAGAAGAGACATGGATATGGAAGCATCGGGAAGCAAAAAGCTCTATTCTGGCCATTGTGATGGAACCTCAGACCCCCTCTTTTATGAGGAGAGTGAACATGGCGTCCCTGGAAGGGAAGGTGACTGTCAAAAATAGCACTGCAGTGCTATGCTGGGATGTGCTGGGACTCACAAAACCAATCAGAAACATTCAAGTAGAAACTACAAATGTGTTTGATTATGCTTTGTACAACTGAAATGTGGTGGAAGAAATTTGTCTGCAATCTTTTGCATAAAGTTTGTGAAGTTCACCCTTGATTGAAGAGTTGTGGTTTGAACTGAACTGGTGGTCTCCTTGTAGAAGCAAGTCATCTTTTGGTCCTCGACAACCAACATTAGTAGTAACTTGCCTGCTTGGACATACAGTTCACAGAACAGAAGTTCACACGACCATGTCTTGCATGTAGTGTGCCAGGGCATTTGGAGTCAATCCCTCACCCACAACATTCGCCCTGCGACACTCTACATCTCCTTCCAAATTATTTACACATACTACTGCCTCTTATTTTCTAATTGTAACTGATGGATATACAGATACAACTAACTCCCCGATAATAAGCTAAAAGAAGAAGGTTCAGGGAACATGACCTTCCAATCTCGCCCTCCAAATCATTTACCCATATATAGAACTGCTTGTCAATTTATCCTTGTAACTAATGGCTGCATTGATAGTACTTGTTTCTTACACTTAGATATGTAGGTAGAGATAGTGCTACCTCCCTGTTTCTACTGTCAAAGATACAAGAATAGATGATACTACGACTTTGTTCATATAAGTGATGTTGGTACAGATAGTAATGCCTCCCTAAGTTGTAAGCACAGATAGAACTGCCATCCCGTCTCTTCTTCTAAATAATAGAGACACTAATAGTAATGAGTTTTCACTCATTTTCATAGCAATACCACTGCCTCTAGTATCATACAGGGTATTTAAGCTTATTAAATATTTGCAGCATGAACCTGTGTGCTGTCCTGTGCAAAATATCCATGGGGTTTTTTTTAAATTGTTTTTGAGTGCATTTTGAGGCTATGATCACATGTTGTGTTGCATTTCTCCTGCGCTTTTTTCTACAGCCAAATTCTGCTTTCTTGGCAATAAAAAGCTGCTTACAAAAATCAGGTTTTGCTGGATTTTTGGAGTAGATTATATGTGTCAGTTGCTTACAGTAAATGATTAAAGTTTCATTAACAAAAAAGCAGCAAAACCCCAGCAGTTTCATTTTTTCACTCATTGCTTTCTATGGTGAAAAATGCTGCAAAAACACTGAAAGACTTGACATGCTGTTTTTTCGAGAACTTAGTAATTTTCCATTTCAGTCAGGAAAAAAAAGCAAAGTGTACATGAGATTTCCGAAATTTCATAGCGTTGGTTTGTACTGTGAAAAGCAGCTCTGAGTTTGCACAAAAAAGCATAAAAAAATGCAAAAATGCAACGTATGAAAATAGCCTGAAGGAGTTTTCACATGGAGTTTTTTTCCCATTAATTTGAATTTGTGAAAAACGCTGCAAAAACATTGACAGAATTGACATGCTACTTTTATGGTTCAATCCACAAGTAAGTAATAAGCAGCATGTGGCAGTAAATCTCATTCACATTGCTGGTACTGTAAAACACTGCATTTTTATCTGATTGATAAAATGGGCAGAAAAAGACAGTAAATACTCAGCAGGTGAACAAACCTTTAAGCCGAACTCACAATCCGTGCAGTCTGGAATGCCCATCCAGATAGCAGGTCTTCTGACCCAAACTATCATCCGATTAGGCTCCCCTGGTGAAGTGGATCAACGAAGCTGCAGGTCAGGGTGGACGCATCATCACAGTAGGCTGTTTCTATGCCCATCCTTATTAAATACGTTAACAAACACAGGAGTTGGTTTCAATGGTCACAGTAGCCTTTATTTACATAACCAACAAGCAGTGACTTTACACATTCATATTTCAATAATCAAACTTCATCTTAACCTCAACCCCAATCGGATCTCCAAGAGAAGGTCTAATTGATCTTCATCAGATAGAACCCAAGATCAAAGCTTAGGTAACCCCAAGCTCCCACATCTAATATTAGTATGTAGCACCCTACGGGGCAGGTGTTTTAGCCTACTCATCGCCAGGCCGGGGGTGCAGATCCTCTGCATCATGGTGGGGTGGCTTGGCCCGCTTCCGTTATCCCGAGGCGTACAGGAAGGGAAGGCGGAGGGTGGTGTCAGGGCCGACAGGACTGGTAGGCCCAGGAGGTGGATCCACTGGACCGAGCACCCCACCGGAGGGCAGGGTACACGGCAGCCGGAGCACTGGCGTAGCAGGGATGGGTCCCTCCGGGAACAGGTCGAACAAAGTCACACGGTACTAGGGGGCCAGCGTCCTTCCGGGGACGGGTAGAACAAAGTCACCGGGGTCACAGAGTTCCTTGAGACAGTGCAGGACACTGGTACAGGTGCCGGGTAGTAAAGATAGGCAGTAGTACAGGACACGGCACAAGGGGACCTGAGCACCTAGCTCACAAGACAAAGCTTCAAGACACGTTGATCAGGCGCCGCCCACATGGAAAGGCCAGTCTTATATACCCAGCACAGCCTCATGTCATTTCCTGCCGCAGGTGTGCTGGGCCTATAAGACCAGGAGAGTGGGCGCGGCCCGGTCCTATACAGAACCATGTGGCTAAGACTCAGAGTCAGACTCATAAGACCAGGAGCAGGACACAGGAGAGCACGAGCGGGAGCGGCAGCCATGACCAGTAGACACGTGGACTGGATCAGTGAGCAAGGAGCGGTGGTGCGATGGCGATACTGGATCAGTGGGTAAGGAGCAGTGCCTGGATGGTGAGACCGGCTCAGTGGGTAAGGAGCGGTGGTATGCTGGCGATGCTGGATCAGTGAGTACGGAGCGGTGGTGCGATGCAGGGACCGGCTCAGTGGGTAAGGAGGGCTGTCAGGACACCGGGAGCGTGACAGGTGGTAGGAAGGATGGAGGTGGTAGATGGAGGTGGAGTACGGGGGTGACGGTTAGGAAAGTCCATTTTAGGCCCTATGCGTACTAGAAAAAGGATTTTTCTCATAAAATTTCTTGAGAGTTTGAAAGATTACTGCACTTGAGTTAAAAAAACGCATGCGTTTTTAACGTGTTTGTGCGTTTTTTATGCGTTTTTGATGCGTTTTTTCCGCAGGTTAGTCCCTGCATTTTTTTACCATTATCTATGGGAAAAAACGCAGGTATCTGTAGAAAAGAAGTGACATGCTGATTCTTTTTCTCAAGAAATTCTGCAGAAAGAATGTTCTTGTGAAAAAAACGCAGTATGCTCACAGCTATTTTTTTTTTTTATTGTTTTTGCTGGGGAATGTCTGCAGAAAGGTTACAACCATTTTCTCAAGAAATTTCTGCATCAAAAATGCAAAAAATCCACGGGTAAAAACGCAGTGTGCGCTGCGCACAGGGCCTTAAGGTTATTGTTAGGTCCTGGTGGTAGATCCTCTGGGCCATGCACCGGACTCCTCCAGTGAGGCAATCCGGAGCTAACCCCTGTACAGGGACTGTCTGATCACCCCACCAGAGGACCTAGATGCATGGTAGCCGGAGCACTGGTGGTACTGGGTCAGCGTCCTTCAGGGGACTGGTAGCAAGATGTCTCTAGAGTCACAGAGTTCCTGGAGGCAATGCAGATGACGGAGACCAGGTTCAGGTACCGGGTAGAAACATCAGGCGGGATCTGGATCCTGCTGGACGTGAGGGCAGAGGTCACCAGGTGAAGTCGGGGATCGGAGACAGGTTCAGGCTGAAGGCAGATGATGGGATTCACAGCCGACAGTCACCGGAGGACTTCCTGGGCAATCCGCAGTCAGGACCAGGTTAAGGTAGCAGGGCTGGTTCTGTGGAAGACACAGGGTTAGAGAGAGGCAAGGCACTAGGAGACCTGAACACCTAGCTTACAGAAACACATTGATCAGGCGCCGCCCACATGGAAAGAGGAGTCTTATATACACTCTGCACCTGTCTCAGCCATATCCTGTTTCAGGAGTGCTGGGCCTATAAGACAAGGTGAGTGGGCGCGGGCCCGCCCTATACACAAGCATGTGCCTAAGAATCAGAGTCAGACTCCAGAGACCAGGAACAGGATGCAGGAGCGCACGAGCGGGAGCGGCAGCCGTGACCGGTGGGCACGTGGACCGGATCAGTGGGTAAGGAGTGATGCCGTGATGGTGAGACTGGTTCAGTGGGTAAGGAGTGGTGCCGGGACACCGGGAGCGTGACAGTTATCATGACGCCACCTGTGGTACGCGGCCAAGTATGCGGCTGCACTGCAGGGTCTCTCGCCATTGCAGATGTTGGGTGCAGCATTGCGAGATTACACCGGGGAGGATGATGGAGGACGGGGGTGATGGTAATCCCCGTTGATGCCTCAGTGCTGGGCGACAGCGCCGGCAAATGAGAGGCAGAGTCAGGGGCTGCTGTTTCAGGTCTTTTACTCACAGGTTGTTCAAGCGCTGCCCCAGAGTACCGACCACTGCAACGATGGGCTCCAGCCGATCCCGGATAGTCGGCCGTCACCACCGATGCCCGTGAGAGTCTGTTCGTGAGGTGTCCCTCGGTTGCTATCTGGAACCTGGGCCGAACCTCGTGCTCCAAGCCACGGGCCCACGAAGAGAGAGAAACACTAATTTTAGTTGTCAGTGCTAGATGTTATCCCAAGCTGTGCCCAGGAAGGTTCTATCTTAAGTGTGATGGTTGCGCCTACTTCTACCACATGTGATGCCCGCTCCCAGTGGTTGTCCTAGCGACTGGTAAAGTCCCATGCTTCATGATGGCTAACTATCCTGTCTGCTTTATCCAATCCCCTGTGAGTGAGCACCTTACTGTTGTACATGTGCGTTTTGTGAAGGCACCGGCAGGTTAGCCCCCTCCTGACCCGGGATAGATAATACCCCTGAAGAGTGGTGTAATACCCTGTGGCGTCTGAAGCCCAGAGGCGCCACAAGTACAAACCAAATAACATTGGACAAGGACATTTACTTAAATTTGAAAGTCCAGAGACAATTATTCAGATTCTCAATCGGCAAGTCTAAAGAACGCTTTACCCGCCTCCGTTGTTTGTGCGTCACGGGCAAATCGCTGCTTGTGGCGCACAAAATCGCTAGGATATGTAACACATACTTACCTTCCTAGCAACGTCACTGTGGGCGGCGAACAACCTTTTTTTTAAGGGGGAAGTTCGTTCACCATCAAAGCGATGTCACACAGCGGCCCGCTAATAGAAGCGGAGGGGCGGAGACCAGCTGCATTAACAACACGCCCACCTCGTTGCCGGAAGGACGCAGGTACGTTGCTGTTCGTCGTTCCTGGGGTGTCACACGTAGCGATGTGTGCTGCCTCAGGAACGACGAACAACCTGCGTCCAGCACCAGCAACGATTTTTTGAAAATGAACGACGTGTCAACGATCAACGATTTGGTAAGTATTTTGCATCGTTAGCGGTCGTTCGTACGTGTCACACGCAATGACATCGCTAAAGGGGCCGGATGTGCGTCACGAAATCTGTGACCCCCAACGACATCTTGTTAGCGATGTCGTTGTGTGTAACGGGGCCTTTAGTGTTGATCTCCCAATTTCAAGCACCCCTGCTGCAACATTGTCTGACAGGTATACTACAGTCACGCTGTGTAGCCCCCCACCATGCTTTTAAATCAGATCATTTTTATTGAACATACACAATTGGTACAGAGCAAATAGCGACAGACATCGCATAACATCTATATCATCACCATAATGAACTTAGTGCCACAATATTATTCAAAATTATAAATCCATCCTCTGCAGAATTTAGTGTCAATATTTTGATTTTCCATAAAAGAAACAGTTAAACAACATAACTTTATGAATTAACAAAAATTAGAGATAAAGTTTACAACAGTACATCTGCCCAGCTTAAAAATCATTTGACGGCTGCATCACTCCATAGCGTGTCCTTACCTATGTCAACCCCCCTCTCTCCCAAATGTTCATCACAACAATCCCCTCCATCCTCTCCCCGCAATGCTCTCCAAGGTTCCATGATAACCTATGGAGTAGCCAGACCCTTCTCTCCGAGATGACTCCCTTTATTGAAGGCACAATAACAAACGGTCCAGCATAGCATCCTGGACCAACGCGCCAGAGGGAAGACCTGGTACCGCCATCCATGGCTGCCAAATCTTATAAAATTTACTAAATGCTTTCCTCTTTAAATAGACTCCTGTTTCCAGTCTAAGGACGTTATTAGCCCTCCACTATCCTTAAATACTTATAAGCTTTCCCACTATGATATTTTGCCTATTATTGGCCTTATACAAGGGAGACTGGTTGGTGTATCACAAGGTGTGTCTTAATGGCATGAATTCCACCTCCTCCTCTGATATAAACCTGCTCTAACTCCAATCACCTCCCCTCTTTTAAAGTGTCCCTGGGCCAATTTTAGTCCTAGCTGTCATGGCAGTCTTCTCTAGTTTCCTTCCCATATGCCCTTACTTTCAAGATTCATTTACACTGTAAGATTATTGTAGACAAGCATTTTTATTAATGTTTTCTGAGCAACAATCTTGCCATCTACACAGGCTGCCGATCACCCGATGAATGACCAAAATGCTTGTTTGATTGGTGCAATGATCTTTTGGTTTTCAAAAAAAAAATCATCAATCTTGGCAGCACATTGTCCTGTTTAATCAGAAAATGTGCTGTTGAGAAAAATGACTGCCAACGTGTTACGGATCATTTGGTGTGCATCTGAAGCAGTGTCGGTATATGTTAAAGCACACCAATCACCAGGGATTTCCAATATAAAGTAAAGCCAGTGTTATACTGCTGCTATCAGGCTGATTCTATACATATTTTTAGTGGTCAGATTGGATGTATAGTTTTTGAAATACAGGCAAGTAAAGTTACAGAAATGTACAGCTTTTTAATTGGCAGCAGCTGCCGAATAGCTAATATATGGGTCAGGTTTTGCTACCTATTCCCACCCCCATCTGTTGCCTGGCCTCTGTAGATGCTAGACTATATGGGCTGCATCTCTAACACGCCCCTATCATGTGACAGAAATGACTCATACCTGGAAGGAGCCCATACAGTCTAGCATCTACAGGGGCCTGGCAGCAGACAGGGGCGGGAACAGATAGCAAAACCCCACCCACATATTAGTTATTCAGCAACTGTTGCCAATCAAAAAGCTGTACATTTCTGTAACTTTACTTGCCTGTATTTCAAAAACTATACATCCAATCTGACAACTAATGGTATGTATAGACTCAGCTTGATAGTGCCAGTATAGCGCTGGGTTTCGGTTATATAGGAAAATCCTTGTGACTGGTTCCCTTTAACCAAATGTCATGCACGAAATAGGCTACTATTTTATGGCCGTCTAATGCTTTGCACTGAGTAGTGTAAATAGAGCCTTACATTCAGCACTGGTGTGCCTGTTTACTTTCTAATGAACTATTAAAATGCTGAGAATAGTAGTTCTTCAATATCTTCATTATTGTGTTTGAATCATATAAAGAGTGAAAAAAAACATATCATGTGCCATACATTCAAGAACCAGTATAGCTGCATTACCTATGGTTTTCTTAGGGACATATTACTACGCTCCTGGAATCAGTGTGTGCATCGGCAGTTATCTTCTAGTCAAGGTTGACCAGAAAATTGTCCACTTGATATTGTTTGGATTATTATCAGTAATTGCCCTCATATTGAGAGCTGTAATATATCCCCGAGATTCTGCCGTGTGTCAGGCTTATTTTAGACAAAATAAAAGATAATTGTTCATTGTCCGAGATTACCTGTATTCACATGATTGCTGATATCTACACAATATTTCAAGATTTGTTTCTAGAATGCTTTTTTTCTGGGTATTCAATAATTCTCTAAATATTACATTAAACATTTTTTATTATTCTTATGGGAAAAGGCAGATAATAGATTGATAGATAGATAGATAGAGGGATAGATAGATATAGAGAGATAGATAGATATAGAGAGATAGATAGATAAATAGATAGGTAGATAGATAGATAGATAGCTAGATAGATAGATAGATAGATAGATAGAGGGATAGATAGATAGATGGATAGATAGATAGAGGGATAGATAGATAGATAGATAGATAGATAGATAGATGATAGATAGATAGATAGATAGATAGATAGAGGGATAGATATAGAGAGATAGATAGATAGATAGATAGATAGATAGATAGATAGATAGATATAGAGAGATAGATAGATATAGATAGATAGATAGAGGGATAGATAGATAGATAGATAGATATAGAGAGATAGATAGATATAGATAGATAGATAGATAGATAGAGGGATAGATAGATATAGATAGATAGATAGAGGGATAGATAGATAGATATAGAGAGATAGATAGATATAGATAGATAGATAGATAGAGGGATAGATAGATATAGATAGATAATAGATAGATAGAGGGATAGATGTAGATATATATATATATATATATATATATATATATATATATATATGAGAGAGAGAGAGATGGATGGATAGATAGATATAGAAAGAGATAGTCTACTATGTATCACAGTAAAGTTAGGGTCACAAGGATGTATTCTCTCACCGAATTGCTTATGAGAATGACACTCGGATCAAACTCTGATCACAGTTAGGTAAAAGTGTCGGCTTAGTGTGATCGGATTTTCTTGCATGAGAGAATCAGAGCACACTGTTGGGGGAAGATGGAGAATAAAATTTCTCCATCTACTTTTCGTTACATAGTTACATAGTTACTTAGGTTGAAAAAAGACCTAGGTCCATCTAGTTCATCCTTCCTCCTCCAGTTCTACATTTAGTCACTAAGTCACTTATAACCAACAATGTTATGCACTGAGGAAACCACCCAGCCCTTTTTTAAAAGCTGTTATAGTATCTGCCATTACTACCTCTTGTGGTCGGCATTCCACAGTCTGACTGCTCTAACTGTAAAGCTAAACATATCTAACTTTTCCAACCTGTCATCATACGGGAGTCCTTCCATTCCTTGTAATAATCTAGTTGCTACCTTTGAACTGACTCTAACTTCTGAATGTCCTTTTTAAAATGTGGAGCCCAAACCTGGATCCCGTATTCCAGATGTGGCCTTACAAGTGATTTATAGAGGGGTAACAAAATGTTGGGATCTCGGGATCCAATCTCTCTTTTTATACACCCTAAAATCTTGTTTGCTTTTGCAGCTGCTGCCTGACATTGAGTGCTGCTGCTCAGCTTATTTGTAACCTTTATTGTGTGATTCAGAGGACTTATGACTGCATTCGGATGTCATAAGTGGTTCTATCTGTGCAGCATCAAATTTGAGTCAAATTTTCTGAAATCTTTTGCACTCTGAAGTTTTCCATGGACCCATAGAGGTGAATCGGTGTGCGCTGTCTGACTTGTGCCAAAAATCGCAGCATGCTGCGATTTTTTTTTTTTATGTCAAATCAATATGACAGAAAATAAATCATTGATCAGCTCCCTTTGTCTAAAAGCTGCACCCCTCAAACTGCTCAAAAGAACATCCAAGAAGTTTATTAACCTTTTAGGTGCTTCACAGGAATTAAAGCAATATGGAAGGAAAAAAATGAAAATGTTACTTTTTCCCATAGAAATGTTAGTTTAGCCATAACATTTTGCATTTTCTCAAGGATAACAAGGGAAAATGCACCATACAAAGTTGTTGTATGCCCCTCCTCCCTCTTTTATGTACATAGTATCATCAGTAACAGCCGCCATCTTCTATCTCAGTAATGGGAAAGTCTTCACTGAATACAGATTTTACCTTAATTCTGGCCGAGAAAGAAGCAGATTTGTTTGAGAAGATATATTACAAAGTTGCTTATTTTCATGTGAACTATTGATTTAGGAAATAAAAATTAAAATGATGGTTAGGCTTTAAAATTTCAGAAGCCATGAACAATGTCAAGAAGGTGTCAAATTACATTTCTTGGTGCCATGTTATGTGTTAATTTAACCTTAGCAATATCTGTATGTCACTTTATGCTTTCTACTCATCAAATTCACAACAATTCTGCGACAGATTTCCAATGTGAATATTCCTCAGTTTAAATTCTTCAGCGGAACAGTCCCATATGGATATATCCAAGTAATTCTATAGAATAGTAGAAACATACGACTGTTGGAGAAAATGGATGGATCTAACTTGACTACAATTTTCTGAAATGTTTGGGTTTAAGCAATTTTGAACACTTTGAAATTTAATTGCGGTTTGCAAAATAAAACTAATGTTTTTTTGCATGGTCACACGTGCTTTCCCATAATGTCCTGCAGCTATGACATCTCACAGATTCCCATACCTTGTACAGGGGTGGTCACTGGTCAGTACCTGAGCTATCACACATCAGCAATTCTCAGTGGAGCACAGTTTGTACGGTAGAGTCATTTTCCATTTCCATAGTCACTGGGTAACTCTCCCTCCTGTAGAGTGTAAGCTCTCATGATCAGCGAGGTCCTCTCTCTCCTGTAGAGTGTAAGCTCTCATGATCAGCGAGGTCCTCTCTCTCCTGTAGAGTGTAAGCTCTCATGATCAGCGAGGTCCTCTCTCTCCTGTAGTCCTGTAGAATGTAAGCTCTCATGATCAGCGAGGTCCTCTCTCTCCTGTAGAGTGTAAGCTCTCATGATCAGCGAGGTCCTCTCTCTCCTGTAGTCCTGTAGAATGTAAGCTCTCATGATCAGCGAGGTCCTCTCTCTCCTGTAGAGTGTAAGGGGTACTTCACACACAGCGAGATCGCTACTGAGATCGCTGCTGAGTCACGTTTTTTGTGACCTCATTAGCGATCTCGCTGTGTGTGACACTGAGCAGCGGATCTGGCCCCTGGTGTGAGATCGCTGCTCGTTACACACAGCCCTGGTTCGTTTTTTTATTGTTGCTCTCCTGCTGATAAGCACACATCGCTGTGTGTGACAGCGAGAGAGCAACAATCCTGAATGTGCAGGGAGCAGGAGCCGGCGTCTGACAGCCTGCGGTAAGCTGTAACCAAGGTAAACATCGGGTAACCAAGGTGGTTACCCGATATTTACCTTCGTTACCAGCCTCCGCAGCTCTCACACAGCCAGTGCCGGCTCCTGCTCCCTGCACACGCTAAGTTAAGCGGTGTGAGCTGGTAACTAAGGTAAACATCGGGTAACCATACCCGATGTTTACCTTAGTTACCAGTGTCCGCAGCTTCCAGACGCCGGCTCTGTGCAAGCGCAGCGTCGCTTGCACATCGCTGCTGGCTGGGGGCTGGTCACTGGTCGCTGGTGAGATCTGCCTGTTTGACAGCTCACCAGCGACCATGTAGCGATGCAGCAGCGATCCTGACCAGGTCAGAACGCTGGTCGGATCGCTGCTGCATCGATAAAGTGTGAAGGTACCCTAAGATCTCATGATCATTGAGGTCCTCTCTCTCTCTCTCTCTCTCTCTTTCCCTTGTAGAGTATAAGCTCTTATGATCAGAGTTCCTTTCTCTTTTTCTCTCCCCTCTAGAGTGTGAGCTCCTATGGTCAGTGGCGTCCTCTCTTTCTCTCTCTCCTGTACAGTGTAAACTTTTATGGTAAGTGATGTCCTCTCTCTCTATTTCTCCCTCTTTCACATGTAGTGTATAAGCTATTATGGTCAGCAGCGTCCTCTCTCTCCTGTAGAGTGTAAGCTCTTTTGGTCAGCAGAGTCCTTTCTCTTTCTATCTCCTCTACAGTGTAAACTTTTATGATCAACGGCATCCTCTCTCTCTCTCTCTCTCACCTGTATTGTGTAAGCTCTTATAGTCAGGAGGGTCTTCTCTCTCTTCTGTAGAGTGTAAGCTCATATGGTCAGCTGCATACTCTCTCTCTCTCACCTGTAGAGTGTAAGCTCATATGGTCAGCTGCATACTCTCTCTCTCTCACCTGTAGACTGTAAGCTCTTATGGTCAATGGGGTCCTCTCTCTTTCTATCTCCTGTACAGTGTAAACTCTTATGATCATCTGGGTCCTCTCTCTTTCTCTCTCTCACCTGTAGAGTATAAGCTCTTATAGTCAGGAGGGTCTTCTCTCTCTTCTGTAGAGTATAAGCTCTTATAGTCAGGAGGGTCTTCTCTCTCTTCTGTAGAGTATAAGCTCTTATAGTCAGGAGGGTCTTCTCTCTCTTCTGTAGAGTGTAAGCTCTTATGGTCAGCGGCCTAATCTTGCTCTCTCTCACCTGTAGAGTGTAAGCTCTTATGGTCATTGGGATCATCTCTCTCTCCTGTAGAGTGTAAGCTTTTATGATCAGTGGGGTATCTCTCACATATCATTCACAATAATTTTTTCACTGAGAGTCAAATCGTTTGGAAAAATTTGCTAAAGTCAGTAAGTTTGAATTGTAAAAGATTTGCTCATCTCTAACGACTGTTCAATGCTCAAAAACTAATGTCACACACCTAAATAATATCTCCATGTAGTATATACTGTAAATAATAATTTAATATTGTGTACATGTACTGTATCTTTCCCAATACTACCATTCAGTATTTTAATATTACTCTTTAATGGAATAAAAACAATGCCACTAAATGAAAAAGTAATACTACCACTCAATTCCACTCTAATATACCCACATCAGCCTGCCATATTGTGGCAAAATAATATTGCCACTTTATTGTTTACCTGCTATTAGCAAAATGACAGGATATTTTTACTATAGTTAATACAAATGCTAGTTTGTGTCAGAAATGTTAATTCCTTCATTTTGATATTCATTGTGAAGAATCAAAAGATACAGATTTTTCTCTCGTGAGAAATGTAATGTGGCGCCATGGACAAGCCAGGACATCACAGATACTGCAACAACACACCCCACACCCCGGCTAGGGACATCTAGGTCAAACAAAAATCCTTGTTGCCTCCCTCCAGGGGCTGATGTCCACACCAGGGGGTGGAGCCAGGCGGTTGTCCCCACCCACTGAGGAGTTCACAGTCCTGGAGGCGGGAAAAGGAGGGGAGAGTAGTTTTGGAGTTTGAGGAGTGAAGTGGTAGTGGAGCAGACTGATGGTGTCCGGGTGCGTGGCCCGGGCACATACAGCAAGGTTGGCAGACGGTGGTGACCGTCTGCAGGAGGGGCTGATTGACGTGAACCGTAAGGACCGGGGATGGGCGGTGGCCCGCCGGTACCGGATCGGGGAGCGAAGAGAAGCCAGCACCATTCGGCAGGGCCTACGGACCCCGACCAGGCTTGGAGTCACCGTAAAACCGTTCAAATCCGTTAGCGAAGGGAACCTCCGGGGTTTCCCAGCAGTCAAGACCCGATTGAAGGCAACCGCTCAAACCGCGAAGGGAAATACAGTCACCGCCAAGGCTACAGTTCCCAGGGCCAGAGCCTGCGGTCAAAAGGGGCTCCCTCAGCCTCCATCCAAGCTGGGGAGCGGGTTACCGGTGGGAAGCTACCAGAACCGAGAACATAACGCAGGTGCAGGGAAAGGCAGTCACTGCCAACCTACCGGGAGAAGAACCACCGCAGCCGTCTGTGGGACCCGTCCATCCAGCCGTTTGTTTTACCGGAGACTTTGCATTCATCATTGGCTGAGTGAGTACCACCGTGCCATGCGGCACCGCGCTGCCATGCGACCCTGCACCTCACCAGGCCCCGTAACCCACCTGCCATTCCTCCATCACCGGGCCCCGGGACCACCAACCCCCCTACCCACGGAGGGGAAAAACAACATCCAAGCTGCTCCCTGTCATCGCTCCCGGGATCCCCGTCCAGAGCAGCGGGGGTGTCACAACCTCACCACAACCGTGGGTGGCGTCACGGACAATAAATCCCCAAAACCATTCCCCTTTTCACTCACGGGCGAGGAGCGCCACTCGAGTCCCCGGATCCGGCCCACCGCTCGAGCCACCGAGCAGCAAGCGAAGCAGCAGCAGCGCCGGACCCGAGCGTGGTGAGCGCAGCGTCCCCTCCCTGCCCGCGACAGTAACGTCTGGTGCACTACAAAAGTACATGAGGGCCTGGATGACTCCCTTGATATACATAATATTACAAGTTATGGGCTTCAGATTTTTAGATGTGACATTGATCCAGGGACCTAGTCTGATTGCAGTATGTGCAGTTCAGATTGAATGTTTCTATATTCCTCAGCAAGGGTAATAGTAATTTAAGCTTAGCTTTTAATTGCTACAGTTACAAAGCTATAAAAACACACACATAACACATAAGACAGAGAAAATAATCCAGAGTTCACAGGTAAGTATTACCGGTTCACATAAATAATAATTATCAGAGCCATTTGGGTCTCTAGGGAACAAGATCTCCCGAAAAAACAATGTCACAGTATATACCGTGTTTTTCCAAAAAATAAAACCTCCCCCGAAAATAAGCCCTAGCAGGGATTTTCAGCATTTTCAGAGCACGGCTTAAATATAAGCTCTTCCCCAAATATAAGCCCTAGTCACTGTTCAATAATGAATAGTCCGTGCAGCTAAAAAAAGTTAAAGAATACTGCAGAACACTTCCTTATAGACAGCGGACAACCCGCAATCACACTCACCGGACACCGAGCGACAGGACCTACAGTGGATCGCACAACACACACATCAGATCGCAAACACAAACATCAGATTGCAAACACAAACATCAGATCGCAAACACAAACATCAGATCATACACACACATCAGATCAGACACATTCATCAGATCACACACATTCATCAGATCACACACACACACACACACACACACACACATTAGATCACACACACACATTAGATCACACACACACACATTAGATCACACACACATCGCATCACACACACACACTCACCATAACCAGCGACACCGATTATTTCTTCTCGCTGGCAGAATCCTGAGAGGCAGTGCGGTGGAGCACAAGGACCTATCAGTGCAATGCCTTCTTACAGGACCTGCGACACGTACTTCCTCCCATTGTTACCTGTGGCCGGAGGGATTCCGTACAGCTGGATGTAATGACTGAGTCTGTGTGTGTGTTTCTGATGTGTGTGAGTGTATGGTGTGTGTGTGTGTGTGTGTGTGTCGGCTGGAAGCAGGTGAGGATGGCGTGCAGCATTCCTATTGGAAGCACCCACCAGAGATCACAGGGAGGACCTTGGAGCTGTTACGGGGGGCTGTCTAATAATAAAACCTAAAGGAATCTCAGACAGTCAGGGTCCACCATGCAAAGACTCTGCTGCAGACTATGGCAGAGGATAAGGGGTATATAAGTGTGCCACTGTAAATAATGATAGCACAAGTGCAGAGTGCAATACCTCTGTTATACTCACAGAGGAATATAATTAGAAAATAAAGCAATTCCTCCCTTACTTGGAGGGTGTGTGGAATGGTCTCTGTTAAAGATCACAGAGACAAAAGCAGTGAGTGTGAAATGGCACCTACCTAGGTCCGTTCCTCTAGTGGTGCCAGGAGACGGACAGCAGCGTAAGCCGCACAAAGCTCCTACCTGCGTTCGCTCCACTAGTGTGCGAGGACACGAACCACTAGATATGGCACCTGCCTAGGTCCGCTCTTCTAGTGGTGCAAAAGAGACGGACAGCAGCGTAAGCCGCACAAAGCTCCTACCTGCGTTCGCTCCACTAGTGTGCGAGGACACGAACCACTACATATGGCACCTGCTTAGTTCCGCTCTTCTAGTGGTGCAAAAGAGACGGACAGCAGCATAAGCAGCACAAAGCTCCTACCTCTGTTCGCTCCCCTAGTGTGCAAGGATACGAACAACTGCCAGACGCAGTATAAGGAACGTTACCCTAGTGGCAACGTCCACCTACGAGTAGAATCACAAGGCCCAGCCGGACCATGTGCCTCAGGCACCTACCTATATTCGCTCCACTAAGAGGTAAGGATACGGACTGCAGCCGAAGCTGTAAGGTATAAGAACGCTACCCTGCCGGTAGCGCTCACCTAACATAGACAGAGAGATGCCTAGAGGAACGTGCACAGAGCGTCTACTCGCATGCATGAACCAAGAGGACTGAGCGCCGGGCAGTGTGCGTCAGGGTCTTATATAGACTCTGTGCCTCATCCAAGATGGAGGACACCAGAGCCAATCCGCTGACAGAATGACAGCAATGACGTCACGCTGGCCTATCACCCAGCAAAGCGTCACAAGCACATGACCAGCGACCAATCGGCATAGAAGCTGTCAGAGACATGTGACCACGTATCACAAGCACATGACCAGTGGCCAATCAGCTTAGAAGGTGTCAGAGACATGTGACCTCGTGTCAGCGAAGATGTCACCCGCACATGGGCAATGGTTCTAAGATAGGACTTAGTCTCCAGCGCTTGTACATGTGCAGTAGCAAGAAATCCGGACATAGTCTCCAGAGCCACAGCAACCGTAACAGTACCTCCCCCTCAAGAGCCCCCCTCCCGGCGACGCAGGTAATCGGCAACTAAGTCGGAGCATGGACAGCCTCCTCAGGCTCCCAAGAGCGATGTTCCGGGCCATAGCCCTCCCAATCTATCAAGAAGAACCTGCGCCCTCTAACCATCTTAGAACCAACTATGGCTCGTACCTCATAGCTAGAGCGAGAGGAATCAGAGGCAGGAGAGTGCACCTCACGAGCGTGAGCTAAAATAGCCGGCTTTAGCAGTGAAACATGGAATTTGTCATGGATCCTAAGATGGACGGGTAACTTCAATTGGTAGACTATAGGATTTACCTGTCGAAGAACCTCATAAGGACCCAGGAAGCGAGTAGAAAATTTGACAGAGCTCACTCTAAGTTTCACGTGTTTTGCAGAGAGCCACACAACATCCCCTGGAGAAAAGACAGGAGCCGGGCGACGAAACCGATCGGACACCATCTTCATATGGTCCTTAGCTGCTAACGGTACGAGATGAACCATCCGGGAGAAATGGTCCGTAATGACCCACACAAATCTATGTCCCTGTGAACACGGAAGATCACCCACAAAGTCCATGCCTACCACCTCCCATGGTCTATCTGGCACTGGTAAAGGATGCAAGAGCCCAGCCGGTCTCTGCCGTAATGGACGGTTGTGAGCACACGAGTAGCAGGAACCGACATATCTCTTGACGTGGCTGGCTAAGTGTGGCCACCAATACCACCTCTCCAGTAACTCTCGTGTCCGACTAATACCAAAATGCCCACCCACCTTTGAGGTGTGGGCCCACGACAGTATATCATTCTGTCGATCAGGCGGCACAAAGGTCTTGCCCGGTGGGATTTGGTCTAACGTCACAGGGGAGAGCGTATGAAAAACCCTGGAGGGAAGGATAACACGAGGTTCGTCAATCTCTTCCTGGGTAGAAACCATAGAGCGAGACAGGGCGTCTGCCTTGTTATTCTTACTCCCAGACAGATAGTTGCTGGAGAAGTGAAAGCGGGAGAAAAACAAGGACCAGCGGGCTTGGCGAGGATTCAGACGCTGAGCGGTTTGTAAGTACGTCAGATTCTTATGGTCTGTATAGACCTGGAAAGGATGTTTCGCTGCTTCCAGCAAGTGACGCCACTCCTCCAAGGCTAATCTCAGGGCGAGCAGTTCCCTATCCCCAATGGTATAGTTTCTCTCTGCCAGTGAAAAGGTTTTAGCAAAGAAGAAACACGGTCTTTTTCTAGCTGCACCGTTCTTCTGATACAAGACCAAACCAGCACCCACTAAAGAGGCATCAACCTCCAAGAGGAAGGGCTTATTCTCATCGGGTCTTTGAAGAACGGGAGCAGTTGAAAAGTGTCTTTTTACTGCCTCAAAAGCCTGAGATGTCTCAGTAGACAAGACTTTTGGATTAGCACCTTTCTTAGTCCAGGCCACCAAAGGGGCCACCAAAGTAGAGAAATGGGGTATGAACTGCCTGTAATAATTTATGAATCCTAAGAAGCGTTGCACCGCCTTCAAGGAATGAGGTTTGGACCATTCCAGGACAGCAGAGAGCTTCGCAGGATCCATAGCCAGACCCTCTTGTGAGATAATGTAGCCCAAAAAAGGCAAAGATGACTGCTCGAATACACATTTTTCGAGTTTAGCAAACAATGAGTGCTCCCTTAAACGGGAAAGGACACGAACGACATCCTGACAATGAGTCTCCAGATCAGGAGAAAAAAATCAGGATGTCGTCAAGATACACCACGACGGAGGATAACAGTAAATCCATGAACACATCGTTTACGAAGTCCTGAAATACTGCGGGTGCATTACATAACCCAAAAGGCATGACGAGGTATTCATAGTGGCCGTCTCGGGTGTTAAAAGCGGTCTTCCATTCATCACCCTCTCGAATTCGTACCAAGTTATACGCACCCCGCAGATCCAACTTCGTAAAAACCTGAGCTCCCTTCAGTCTGTCAAAGAGCTCCGAAATTAAAGGTAACGGGTATTTGTTCTTTATTGTGATTGCGTTGAGACCCCTGTAATCTATGCAGGGACACAAATCACCCTCTTTCTTCCGAACAAAGAAAAACCCAGCTCCCGCGGGAGAGACAGACTTACGAATGAACCCCTTCTCTAAACTTTCTCTTATATAGGTCGACATGGCCTCCGACTCAGGTATCGACAGGGGGTAAACCTTGCCCTTAGGTGAAACCGAACCTGGGATAAGGTCATACGGCCTATGGGGTGGAAGAACCTCAGCACCCTGTTTGGAGAACACGTCAGCGAAATCCAAATAGGGTGTAGGTATGGAAGAGAGATCAGTTGATGCAACCGCAACGACCTTAGGTGGTAAGGGAAGACATCGGGACTGACATTTTGAACCCCAACTAATAATGCTGTCGGACTCCCAGTCAATGTGAGGAGCATGAGTCCGAAGCCATGGGAGACCCAGAAGGGCGTCGTCAATACCCTCAGGCAAAACAAGAAAAGAAATCTCCTCTATGTGACCCTGAGGCAGGGAAAGGCGCAAGGGAACTGTCCTCAATGTATTGGAGTCAGACAACATAGTCCCATTAACAACATGGACAGGAATAGGCACCTCTAACATGATAGAGGGAATATTGTGTCTCTTTACAAATCCTGAGGACACAAAAGTCCCGTCAGCTCCGGAATCCACAAAAGCCATAATAGGCCATGTATTCTCAGAGAATGAGAGCTGATCTGGGATATTACACTTAGAGGGTGCAGAAGACGTCTCTAGTAACCCCCTTCTAATGGTTACTAGACCTGGGAGTTTCCCTGACAACTAGAACACTTGTTGGCATAGTGCCCAGCCTGACGACATACGTAACATATAGGAGGACCAGACTTGCGTAGTCTGGAGGACGTATGACCTAACTCCATAGGAGTGGAAGATGTTTCAGATGCTGAGGAAGATGGTAGTGGACCCTCAACAACTGGAATAGCCCGATGCTTAGGGCGTGAGGAAGAGACCTCGAGTCTACGTTCCCTATGGCGTACGTCGATCCTCGTTGGTACTGTGATCAAGTCCTCCAGAGAAGCAGGGACCTCACGAATAGCAAGGGCATCCTTGACATAGCCTGCCAACCCTCTCCAGAAGATAGGAATCAACACCTTCTCTGGCCAATCTAGTTCTGCCACCAGAGTTCTAAAAGCAATGGCATAAGAACTAGTGGATAGCGAACCCTGAGATAGATCTAAGAGTCTCAGGGCCGCATCATGGGTAAGCTGCGGACCCATGAATACCGCTTTAAGAGCATGAAGAAAGTCTTGATGTCTCAGAGTAACCACATCAGATCGCTCCCATAAGGGAGTCGCCCATTCTAAAGCTGGTGTCACACTAAACGACAGCGACAACGACGTCGCTGTTACGTCACCATTTTCGGTGACGTAACAGCGACCTTGTAAGTCGCTGTTATGATCGCTGCTTAGCTGTCAAACACAGCAGAAGCAGCGATCATAAGGTCGCTGTGCTACATGTTCAGAGAGCAGGGAGCCGCGCTTAGCGCTGGCTCCTTGCTCTCCTGCAGCACATATCGGGTTAATTAACCCGATGTGTGCTGCAGCTACATGTCACAGTTCAGAGAGCAGGGAGCCGCGCTTAGCGCTGGCTCCTTGCTCTCCTGCAGCACACATCGGGTTAATTAACCCGATGTGTGCTGCAGCTACATGTCACAGTGCAGAGAGCAGGGAGCCGTGCGCACTGCTTAGCGCTGGCTCCTTGCTCTCCTTGTTACAGTATACATCGGGTTAATTACCCGATGCGTACTGCAGCCACATGTCACAGTGCAGGAGCCAGCGCTGGCAGCAAGAGCGGAGGCTGGTAACCAGCGTAAACATCGGGTAACCAGGGAAAGGTCTTCCCTTGGTTACCCGATGTTTACGCTGGTTACAGCTTACCGCAGCTGCCAGTGCCGGCTCCTGATCGCTTCATTTCGTCGCTCTCTCGCTGTCACACACAGCGATGTGTGTGTCACAGCGGGAGAGTGACGACCAAAAAATGAAGCTGGACATTCAGCAACGACCGGCGACCTCACAGCAGGGGCCAGGTCGTTGCTGGATGTCACACACAGCGACAGCGACGGGACGTCGCTGCAACGTCACAGAAAATGGTGACGTAGCAGCGACGTCGTTGTCGTCGTCGTTATGTGTGACACCAGCTTAAGGCTTTGTCCTGAAGTAAGGAGATGATAAAGCCTACTCTGGACCTCTCTGTAGAGAAGCGAGAAGAATTGACCTCTAGGCGTATCTGACACTGACTAATGAAACCACGACATGATCTGGCATCGCCAGAATATCTGTTTGGCAGAGCAAGTCGAGAATCATGTGCAGGTGTCACCATGGTCTAAGGTTTTTCCTCTATGCTCTTGAGCCGCGACTCAAGTACTTGTATGTAACGGTGTAACTGCTGATATTCTGCCATAACTGCCAGACCCTTGGCTCAGTCCTAATGTTACCGGGGGCTGTCTGATAATAAAACCTAAAGGAATGTAAGACAGTCAGGGTCCACCGTGCAAAGACTCTTCTGCAGACTATGGCAGAGGATAAGGGGTATATAAGTGTGCCACTGTAAATAATGATAGCACAAGTGCAGAGTGCAATACCTCTGTTATACTCACAGAGGAATATAATTAGAAAATAAAGCAATTCCTCCCTTACTTGGAGGGTGTGTGGAATGGTCTCTGTTAAAGATCACAGAGACAAAAGCAGTGAGTGTGAAATGACACCTACCTAGGTCCGTTCCTCTAGTGGTGCCAGGAGACGGACAGCAGCGTAAGCCGCACAAAGCTCATACCTGCGTTCGCTCCACTAGTGTGCGAGGACACGAACCACTACATATGGCACCTGCTTAGTTCCGGTCTTCTAGTGGTGCAAAAGAGACGGACAGCAGCATAAGCAGCACAAAGCTCCTACCTCTGTTCGCTCCCCTAGTGTGCAAGGATACGAACAACTGCGAGACGCAGTATAAGGAACGTTACCCTAGTGGCAACGTCCACCTACGAGTAGAATCACAAGGCCCAGCCGGACCATGTGCCTCAGGCACCTACCTATATTCGCTCCACTAAGAGGTAAGGATACAGACTGCAGCCGAAGCTGTAAGGTATAAGAACGCTACCCTGCCGGTAGCGCTCACCTAACATAGACAGAGAGATGCCTAGAGGAACGTGCACAGAGCGTCTACTCGCATGCATGAACCAAGAGGACTGAGCGCCGGGCGGTGTGCGTCAGGGTCTTATATAGACTCTGTGCCTCATCCAAGATGGAGGACACCAGAGCCAATCCGCTGCCAGAATGACAGCAATGACGTCACGCTGGCCTATCACCGAGCAAAGCGTCACAAGCAAATGACCAGCGACCAATCGGCATAGAAGCTGTCAGAGACATGTGATCACGTGTCACAAGCACATGACCAGTGGCCAATCAGCTTAGAAGGTGTCAGAGACATGTGACCTCGTGTCAGCGATGATGTCACCCGCACATGTGCAATGGCTCCAAGATAGGACTTAGTCTCCAGCGCTTGCACATGTGTAGTAGCAAGAAATCCGGACATAGTCTCCAGAGCCACAGCAACCGTAACAGGAGCCACGCAGCCGTTCAGGGTCTGTTACGTATCAGTCTCCTGGAAAAGGGGTCTGCTTTTTATAGGGGTCTGCTTTTTTGGGGGGGTAAACTTACCCCCAACCATGTTTCTCCAAGAAAAAGACCTACTCCAAATAATACCTAATCCAAAAATAATCCCAAGTGCTTTTTTGGGGGGCAAAAAGAGTGTCTTATTTTTGGAAAAAACATGGTACTTGCTATTCCCCTTGTAACTTAAATCATGCTGTTTGGAGAGGGAGAAATTCTTAAACCACACATTATCTCCCCAATATACAATATATAATATGCCCAACTGGGCTAATAACGGGAACAATCTCACCCCAGTTTTTTAGATGATCCAGGGGTGTTCACCAAACAATTCCTTTATCCTGATAGATGAGGAGGGCTATTTACTTTGAGCCACACAATATCCTCTCATGGACCAGGTCATGGACAAAGGCTCCCAACAACGCTCCCTATGCGTTTTGTCTCTTTACTCATCAGCGGAGCATGGGTTCAGTAAATAGCTAGGCACTGGTCACATCTGGCACTCCTAGATTAAACAACGCGCTCCCAACCTTGAAAGTGATGCAAGTTTATTTAATGTGCATGAAATAACGTTTTCGGTCCACTACGGACCTTCCTTAGTTGCACATTAGTGGAGTGAACTGGAGGCACAGGGTGGCATCAAGCGCGGTATCCACCGCTGCATGGGGGCTGCCATCAAGGCACAGACAGGTACATTAGGAAAGAGGACCCTGCAATGGGTGAGGATACAGTATGTGGGGGTCGAGATGGTCGTGCGGTGCTATAGTGGACTGAGGGTTATTGTAGGTTTTAGGCTTGTTGAAAGAGGTGAGTCTTCAGGTTCCTTTTGAAGCTTGTCAAGGTAGATGACAGTCTGATATGTTGTGCAGAGCATTCCAGAGTATGGGGGATACACGGGAGAAATCTTGAATGCCATGGTGGGAAGAGGAGATGAGAGGGGAGTAGAGAAGGAGATCTTGTGAGGATCGTAGGTTCCGTGCAGGTAAGTACCGGGAGACTAGATCACAGATGTAGAGAGGAAACAGATTGTGGATGGCTTTGTAGGTCATGGTTAGGGTTTTGAACTGAAGTCATTAGACAATGGGAAGCCAGTGAAGGGATTGACAGAGAGGAGAAGTTGGTGATTAGTGAGGGGACAGGTGGATTAGTCGGGCAGCAGAGTTTAGAATAGATTATAGGGGTTCAAGACTGTTAGAAGGGAGGTCACAGAGCAGGAGGTTGCAATAGTCCAGATGGGAGATAATAAGGGCATGCACTAGGGTTTTTGCAGCTTCTTGGGAAATGAATGTATTAATCCGGGAAATATTTTTGTGTTAGAGGTGGCAGGAGGTGAAGAGGGCTTTGATGTGTGGCTTACAATTTACAGGTTGGATGTGAGATCTGTTTATCCATCATGCTGTCTTCATTAGTTCATTTTTCTAGCACAGCTTCTTCTCTGCACTTGTTTCCACTTCATGTGATTCCCTTCATTATATATAGCCTGTTTTTCTGCCCTTCCTTTGACTGTACATCTTTTCTCACCTCCTCATGGATCTGTGAACAACTCCTTTCTTGCCTCTGCTGCTATCTCTAACACTGAGAGAAGGGAGGGGAGACCTGAGAGCCATCAGGAGTTGGAGCTCTGATGGATTTGTAAACATTTTATAAAGTACTCAGCTCAATAAAGGGCATAAAGATACTTTCCAACAGCCAAAGCCTAGAGCATTTTTAATGAAGATAATGTAGAAAGTTGCTCAACTCTTTCCTTAAGCAATAAAGAAAATCTGTGCAAAGGTATAACTAGTATTTTAAGATAAGAATAGACTTACAGTGTGTAAATATTATTGTGTTACATCTTACATATCTGAATTGTTATATCCCTTATAGTAACATAATCAATTTATTTTCACCAGCTGTGCTATTCCCTGACCTCATGCCAAAGCCACCTTTTCTGTATTTGGGTAATGTAAATAAACAATTGTTGTTTCAGTTACCACTGTATCCTTATTGTCTGCACCGTTGTATCCTTCCGCCTGTTTACACTTCCTGTTCTACTTTGCCTGATTGGCCACTGTTCACAATTCTAAGAGTGGAGGAAACTGGAAGTAACACTCCTTCTGATGATAGTGGGGCAACAGTCATTAGATTGATGCTTTGTCTGCATCTACATCTTAGTCTACAAGCACATTGCCTGGTATGAACACTCAGATGAGTCTGTTTGGTCTACACAGCATGGATTGCAGGTGAAAGTGGAGAATTTGTATTCAGCATGGAGATACAGACTAATCTACTCGTATGCAGCCGTAGAAATAGTATCAATCAAATGACTGCTGCCTCACTCCCCATCAGAATGGGCTGATGTACTCATGCAGTTGCGTTCAATTTTAGAGTCAGGAAGAGAGAAGGATCTGCCAAAACTAAAAAGAAAGGAGTAACTGCATGTAAGCTGCATTGATAGAAGCAGCAGTGGTGATTGAAGCATATTGAAAAGTTTGATTTCATAAGTTAAGATTTGAGATGAACGGACCCATGGAAGTTCAGGTTCGCTGAGTTCCTTACCTGGACTTGACCTTAACCCCAATGGAAGTCACTGATTGGGCAGTTTGGGTCTCTGCCCTCATTCAGCCAGCCATAAACAGAGAACTTCCTGGGGTTGGCAGGGTTTTTCACTTTTATTTTGTGCACACTACATCCAGTAACTGTCATGGTTCTTATATGCAGTGCTCTGCACTCCTGTAGAGTTGATGCTCTGTTGATTTATTGTGTTCCAGTGCATGGGTTGTTTCCCAGCCTTGGGTCCTGCATTGGATGTGGGAGGGGTCTATTCCCACGCACCTCATTCCAGGTGATTGCTCTGCATCATTAGGAAAAAACCTCACTCGGAACACCGCCAGTTATAGTTCCTGTTGTACAGCAAGTGATTCTGGCTCCTGTAAGTGTACTGTTCTGATCTTGTCTCTTGACCCCACACTTTAGTTACTCTTCTCCACTCATGCCCCTGACTCTGATGTTACCCCCTGGCTTCTGACCTCCGGCTTGTACCCTGACCTCAGCTCCGCTTTCTCCCTGTGTTCCATATGTGACTTCCTGGCTCCTGACCTCTAGCTCATACCCTGACCTTGGCTCCGCTTTATCCCTGTGTTCCATACTTGACCTCCTGGCTCCTGATCCCCGACTTGTTTGACTACTCCTCTACTAGTGGTATCTAGTGGTACCTACTGATTGAGCATCACAATAACACTGTTCTGATTTGGAGGGAGAGTTATTGGATTTTTAAACTGGCCACCCTCAATCCCGAAGGTCTCAATATCTGTATAAAAGACATTAAATAAAATAAAATGAAGCAAAATAAAATAAAAAGCTAAATAAGATAGAAAAATACAATTATATACAATAAAGGTAATCAAATCTACATAAAATATTCCATAAAACCATGAAACACTCCAATAGTTATACGTCAATATAACCAAAGGAGATACCAAAAATACAAATAATAAATACATCTAAACCAATATAACATCTATTAATACAGTTGGTACATAGTGAACTAAATACTAAAACAAGGAACTGATAAATTTATCCATAATCCTGAATGGCTTAACAACAACCACGCCACTATGGAATCTGTCCAGTTTTTTCCCTAAAAATGGTTCTGGTCATCCATTTACTGGTGACAAAACAAAAAATCATTGCCCTGGTCAACAATTTAATTTAATTGGTAATATTTTCTTTGCACATCATATATGTCCATTAGTTTATCCCATTTTTGTCAATTATTCCGGACCCACATATATACAGTATTTATATTTATAATATTTTTATAATATTTTTATAACATTCATTTGTCCTCCTAAATATTTTTTTGTTGTTGTAGTCCATGTGGTCACTTTGCATATGGCTGTTTGGCAACTCATCAATTCTTTAATTTTTTAATTATTCAATTTACAATTTTGTAATTGTTTAATTAACCTCCTAAACCCATTTGGCTATATGTAGGGGTAAAATTCATTCATTGTATAGACACCTGAGGAAAGGGACAGATTGTCCCAGAAATGCCTGTCCTCTGCTACTTTTTAATAAAATCTATTTTGCCAGTTTTTCCCTGATCAGCAGCGTGCTATACACAGCAATTTTTTCCCTTTTTCCATTTTAATCTCATTCACTGGTTTGTGACGTGGACCTCACACCCAGTCGCTGACAGCACCGATCATAATGACCTGGAAGCTATCAGAAGTGGGGTCATCCAGGTATGTGAATTACCGTCTCCCGTTCTCGGCGTGTGCACTGCACAGCAGCAGACACTCTCATGTGCACTGCAGACTGAAGGACACGACTCACACAGCTGGATGACTTCAAAGCAGTGCTCCCTATCTCCTGGATTACATCACCGGGCAGCAGCGGCAACTCCAGCTCATGGGGAGGATCCTTCACCAGTGGACATATGCTCTGATCAGTGTTGTGCCTGCAGCGCAACACTCAGAGGTGTGTGCAAGAACCCCAGCATTCCCCAATAGTCAGTAAGAATCTTCACAGAAGTGCTCTCTCTTTCTTTCTTTACTTTCTTTACTGTTTTACACCAAGCGTTAGCCATTGAAACACTGCAAGCGGCCAACTGTGGGCCAAGTACCGAGTGAATGTGGCGCCCTGTGCCTAGTTGCCACAGATAATATCTACATGTGTATTTCAGTCTGTATAACATGTATTGTTAGCCTTGATGAGATATGGTTTTCTCTGTTGTTCACCACAAGCAAACATTTGCATACACTCCCTTATTAGGGCTATTCTCTTGAGATAAACCAACACTTGTGAGTGAGCCCTAGAAGGAGATAGGGAAGGAGCTGAGTTCTGATGTAATTTCAGTCAAAGTCAGTTACAGTGTGAGGTGAAGATAGGAGTGTAATATGGAGATGGTCCTGTCCAGAGTTAACTGCTAAAACATCAGGAGGGGCCAGCTACACATTGGCAGGGTATCAGTCCCTAGGCCACCAGGACTTCCAAGGTCAGTGGCAAACTGAGAGACTTCTGTTAGCCTTTTTATGAGGAGCAGTGATATTCCTTAGAGCACAGTGCCATGTGTAAGTCTGGTGACTTCTAGAAGAAATAGTGAGTTTTCCTTCAGGAATCCAGTCACCTGCTCACCAGAAGGGACTAACAATCCAGATTGTTCTTGTCTTGGAAATACCAAGATAACAAGATACCTATTCCCAGGTAGGGAAATAATAGCAGAGGTAGAATACACTACCAACAGACAGCAGATAAGCCAACTCTCATCAGGGCAGGAAGAACCACCATCGTATGCTGTGAGAAACGTTCTGTAGAGCTCTAGTAAAAAGGTAAAAGCTCTCTGTCCTGTCTTTGGCTGAATTATTCTCCCTACCTCAACATCCCAAGGACCCAGCCCTGGTTGGGAGGGCAACCCTCTAGCACTGCATCCCCACCTAACTCCTGGGAACTTCAGCAGTGCCCCGGCCATACCACAGCCAAACATCCCAACTGGCATCAAAACTCTTCATTTATTTTATTTATTTATTTTATTATTTCTTTCTCTTTTTTTAAATATTATTTTGAAGCCCCAGTACAAAAGCCTGTCTCTCACATTAGATACGGCCACATTGCCACTCGGAGCCACCACCATGACATAAGAGGTCTACCAGGGGCGGCACACGTACCTAAACACAGCGATGTTCATTTGAATGGTCTGTATACATAAAGCACCTGAATTCCGAAATGGAACACTGATTGTTTTGAAAAGTCTGTGTTTGGTACGAACACTGAACTTTATTGTTCGGATTCGGTCATCTCTGGTTAGGACAAATGAAGTATGGTTAAAAAATAGCGGAAACCCCTTTAAATCTATCCAAGTACACAATAACTATTAATCTTTAAAAACGCTTTGTAGTCCATGCTTGAATTTCTCAGTAATATTACCAGATTTCATAAATATGTTTATAGAATAGGGAAAAGTGATACCTGAACATTGAAATTTCAGAATGTAAACATTTCCCTGACACATTTTACATTATTACCAAGACCTAAACTCTTCTAATAACAAACAAAAAAATATAATAGCAGCAAAATGTACATTAGATTCCAACTTTTTATATCAATTACAGAATGCATTACGAATTACTTAGACCTAAGATAAAAAGCATTTTTTCCCTAAATAAAAGCCTTAATAGAGAATTGTTTATTTATAATACTTACCCTTAATGCATCCATTTTACATGAGTGATTTCAGGAAATTAAAATGCAAGGATAATCTACATAAAACACAAGACTGCAATACTTAAAAGCAAAATTTCTTTTTAGGTAAACAACAGTTCAAATGCAAAAAAATATATAAAGGTAATAAAGAAAATGCATAAAAGCACAAGATAAGACAAAGACAAAAATCAACGAAAAACTCTCAATTTTATTTCTTTTTGTATGCTTGACAAGAAAACAGTCTAAGTATCTATAGAGCATGTGAAAAGAATGGCGCAAATCAAAAATCATGATCAAAGGGATATTCTAGCACCAACTAGATGGTGGTCTCAGATGGTGGGCCAAAGCCAGCACCATTTACTAATTGACCATAGTACTTGTGCACAGAAAGAAAAAAAAAATAGCTTGGAGAGCGTGGCGTCTCTTGGTCAAATAGGACAGGGGGCATTATAATTAGCATGCAACATACACTTAGTGTTCTCAATAAGAGGCCAAGCATCACTCAATACAGACGTAAGTCCAATGCTTACAGCATCTTATAAATGCTATTTATTATAAGGATGTGTCTGGAGACGACATGTTCTATTTTTTATGGCTTTGCTGGCTTTTTTTTATCTTTTGTTATTTGGAGAACCTCCTTAAAGACAACCTATCATCATGGCTTAGCATGTTAAAGTAAATAAATGACCATAATGGTGCTGTTATACTCAATAGATACCTGTAGTGAATAAATCCGCATTCTGGTTGTTGTTTATTCCACATCTGAAGTTTGGGTGCAAAAACTTGTTGCTGCATTGAGGTAGGACTGTTGGGCGGCACTGTAATTTCGGTCTTTGGATCTGCTTTCTGTCTCCACCTGCCTTTACTGTCTATGTGTCTCCTGTTTTAAAGTTTGCACTGGTGTTGTACTCACTCCGGGTGGTGCTTAGGCAAAATCATCTCCTGGCTGTCGTTATTAAAATGGTGCTGGTAGTGGGGCATAAAGATTTAGATCTGGACTCAAAGACAAGCTAAAATCTCAAACTGCATATGCACCTCCACCAATGCCCTTTTACTGAAGACCACCAGGAGATGAATCTGTGCATGCGCCACCATTGGCACCATTGTACTGACTACTGCCAGAATTCGAATCTGCACAAGTGCTGCCTGCAGTAAGGATGGCGTCAGTGCAAATTCTAAAAAAATGAGGCACATAAAGACATTAGAGGCAGATGGAGGGGCCGAGGCAGAGCCATAGACCCTACACACAGTCCCACGCCATTCCAGCCTCAATGCACAGAAAGCTTACTACGCTCAAAGTTAAAATGTTGTATGAATAACCAGGATGTGGATTTCTGCACTAAAAGTATCTATAGGATCTGTATGACAGCGCCGTTTTGGCAATACCTTTACTTTAATATGCTAAATCATGATGACAGGTTCTCTTTAAAAATCGGTTACTGTCAATGATATGTTATTCCTAATTACCCAACCCAGGAAGTGTCTTTGTTACTTCTCTACCCATCATCGTCTTCAACAATTTATGGTACTCGAAACAGCACACAAGCCCTAATTGCAACAAGTCATGTTGGCCGGGAACTTCACAGACTCAGTACATGGACTGCCTTCATTCCCTGTAGCATGCACAAGTCCCCACTTTGTACCATAAGTCTGCACAGAAAGTAACTACTAACAAATACAGTCCACCCATACGGCCTGTGTCATGATCTGCCGCTTTGGTATCTCCCAGCTCTGGCCTGGTCATATTAGGGGTTAATTTCTCCCTTCCTTATTTAAGTTTCTGGGATGCTATATCTGGGTGCTTCCTCTCTGGTTCAGCGCCAGTGATAGTCTATGTCTTATAGTGTGTGTAGCTCGCTCTATTGAGGTACCGGATCTGTCCTGCTGTGGACTCTCTTCCACCTAACCTGTGTGTCTGCCTCTCCTCTCCCAGCCCCATTCCGCTTGTCATAGCTTTGTTTATAGTTTGGACTTCCCATACTTGACTTACTCTCCCGTCACTGAAATGTCTCTGTCTCTCCCTTCAGCTTTCTCTATTACCGTTCGGCTCCTGACCCTTTGCTTGCTTCTGACTTTGAGTTTGTTCATCCCTTGTATATTGATTTGACTTCCCGTTGCTTACTCGGCTCTCTGACTACTCTGCTGTCACCTTGTGGTGACTCCACTGTACTACTCCAGGACACATTTTAGTGCAGTGTGACAGCCTGGTTGTCTCTTGAAACAGGTCATAAATCTCCTGGAACTGGTGAAGATCTAGTCATGTATCTGCTCTGGAATTGGTCATGGATCATAAGGGGGCTTTACACGCTGCGACATCGCTAATGCGGAGTCGTTGGGGTCACAAAAATTGTGACGCACATCCGGCCGCATTAGCGATGTTGCTGCGTGTGACACCGATGAGCGATTTTGCATCGTTGCAAAAACGTGCAAAATCGCTCATCGGTGACATGGGGGTCCATTCTCGATTATCGTTACTGCAGCAGTAACGATGTAGTTCTTCGCTCCTGCGGCAGCACACATCGCTATGTGTGACGCCGCAGGAACGAGGAACCTCCCCTTACCTGCCTCCAGGCCGCTATGAGGAAAAAAGGAGGTGGGTGGGATGTTCCGGCCACTCATCTCCGCCCCTCCGCTTCTATTGGGCGGCCGCTCAGTGACGTCGCTGTGACGCCGCACGGACCGCCCCCTTAGAAAGGAGGCTGTTCGCCAGTCACAGCAACGTCGCCGGGCAAGTAAGTATGTGTGACGGGTCTGGGCGATGTTGTGCGGCATGGGCAGCGATTTGCCCGTGTCGCACAACAGATGGGGGCGGATACCCATGCTAGCAATATCGGGACCGATATCACAACATGTAAAGTAGCTTTAACTCTAGAATTGGTCAAGGATCTTCCCCTGGAACTGGTCATGGATTTTCCTCTGTACCTGGTAATAGATCTTCCTCTGGAACTGGTCATGGGTAGTTCTCTGGAACTGCTAATGGATTTTTGGCTGTGAGCTTGATTTGTTGCTTACATGACCATACTTCTACAGGTTTAGTCAAAAAAATCTGCAGATTTCAGCTCACACAATTGATGTACCACTTGGATCCTTCAATCCTGGACAGTGCAAGGAGGTCAACTCCATGTTCAGGGAAGCACAATTCAAGTAGCAAAAAACGATTATTCCAGCATCACGCCTCTTGTATAAAAAAACTTTTATTTCTACATATTAAAAACCAACAGCGTGTAATCAGGACATCGACAAAATTTAAAAGCTGCGTCTTACGCTTTTCGAACCCATGTAATGGTTCTTATAGACATGTCATTACATTAAACTGCAACCATTCCAAAGCCTATAATAATATCCCTAAATCTTTAGAGTTTTACATATTTTTGAAGGGTACGAAATATTGCACTTTTTCCTAATAGTCTAGATTTAAGATGGGAGAAAGCTAATTGCATAAAAACATGTGGTCTAAAGCCAGCTTTACACCTTACAATTAGGGATGCGATCTCGTATGCGATGTGACACGCCCAGGTCGCATATGCGATCTAATGAGATTGCACGTAGGTCGTTCATTTGCTGTCACACGTGCGTTAGTAGCCTATGTTAAATTGATCAATTTTGTGTGCGATCCTTTAGATCATGTGTTCTGTGACGTATGCATTGGGCACCCTTTTTTTTTTTTATTTATTGACTTGACAAGCGTGTGTAATGTGTAGGGATGCGTTTTTACTATGTCATCTGCCATTCAGCTCTGCTACATGGCCGCTAACAGCAGACACAGACAGCCATGTAGCAGCGGTGAATGGCAGATGACAGCAGACAGAGCCGCACTGTCAGAATGAACTCGGGTGAACCTCACCCGACTTCATTGTGATGCTGCGGCTCTGTCTGTGCCGCGCCCTGATTAGCGGTCACCAGTGAAGACTCATCGGTGACCGCTAATCTCCTGAGTAAGTGAATTGAGCAGCCCTCTCTCATACTCACCGATCCCCGATCCCCGGCGCTGCACAGCATTCACACTGCTCCGGCGGCTTTTACTGTTTTGAAAAAGCCGGCCGCCCATTAAACAATCTCGTATTCCCTGCTTACCCCGCCCACCGGCGCCTGTGATTGGTTACAGTGAGACACGCCCCCCACGCTGAGTGACAGGTGTCACACTGCACCCAATCACAGCAGCCGGTGGGCGTGTCTATACTGTGTATTGAAATAAATAATTAAATAATTAAAAAAAACGGCGTGCGGTCCCCCCCAATTTTAAAACCAGCCAGATAAAGCCATACGGCTGAAGGCTGGTATTCTCAGGATGGGGAGCTCCACGTTATGGGGAGCCCCCCACCCTAACAATATCAGCCAACAGCCGCCCAGAATTGCCGCATACATTAGATGCGACAGTTCTGGGACTGTACCCGGCTCTTCCCGATTTACCCTGGTGCGTTGGTAAATCGGGGTAATAAGGAGTTATTGGCAGCCCATAGCTGCCAATAAGTCCTAGATTAATCATGTCAGGCGTCTAGGAGACACCCTCCATGATTAATCTGTAAATTACAGTAAATAAACACACACACCCGAAAAATCCTTTATTGGAAATAAAAAACACACACACATTCCCTGGTTCACCACTTTAATCAGCCCCAAAAAGCCCTCCATGTCCGGCGTAATCCAGGATGGTCCAGCGTCGCATCCAGCGCTGCTGCATGGAGGTGACAGGAGCTGCAGCAGACACAGCCGCTCCGGTCACCTCCACGCAGGTAATGAAGACAGCCGCGCGATCAGCTGCTGTCACTGAGGTTACCCGCTGTCGCTGGATCCAGCGGTGGATGCAGCGGTGGCCGCGGGTAACCTCAGTGACAGCAGCTGATCGCGCGGCTGTCTTCATTACCTGCGTGGAGGTGACCGGAGCGGCTGTGTCTGCTGCAGCTCCTGTCACCTCCATGCAGCAGCGCTGGATGCGACGCTGGACCATCCTGGATTACTCCGGACATGGAGGGCTTTTTGGGGCTGATTAAAGTGGTGAACCAGGGAATGTGTGTGTGTTTTTTATTTCCAATAAAGGATTTTTCGGGTGTGTGTGTTTATTTACTGTAATTTACAGATTAATCATGGAGGGTGTCTCCTAGACGCCTGACATGATTAATCTAGGACTTATTGGCAGCTATGGGCTGCCAATAACTCCTTATTACCCCGATTTACCAACGCACCAGGGTAAATCGGGAAGAGCCGGGTACAGTCCCAGAACTGTCGCATCTAATGTATGCGGCAATTCTGGGCGGCTGTTGGCTGATATTGTTAGGGTGGGGGGCTCCCCATAACGTGGAGCTCCCCATCCTGAGAATACCAGCCTTCAGCCGTATGGCTTTATCTGGCTGGTTTTAAAATTGGGGGGGACCGCACGCCGTTTTTTTTTAATTATTTAATTATTTATTTCAATACACAGTATAGACACGCCCACCGGCTGCTGTGATTGGGTGCAGTGTGACACCTGTCACTCAGCGTGGGGGGCGTGTCTCACTGTAACCAATCACAGGCGCCGGTGGGCGGGGTAAGCAGGGAATACGAGATTGTTTAATGGGCGGCCGTTTTTTTCAAAACAGTAAAAGCCGCCGGAGCAGTGAATGCCGTGCAGCGCTGCGCTGGAGATCGGGGATCGGTGAGTATATGAGAGAGGGGGATAGACTGACATGGACAGAGAGTGAGGGACAGAGATAGTGACGGACTGACAGAGATTAGTGCATGACAGACATTGTGAGGCGTTTCAGAACGCAGCTTTTCAGCTGCGCTCTGAAGCAGACCTTTTTTAAGCTGCGGTGCAGAGCGCACACCTGCGCACATAGCATCAGACACCAAAATCGTATGAGGGATGTCACACGTTACAATTGACTAGTTTCGTACTACCAAACGTCCAATGTATGAGGAATAAACGACGTGTATGCGATCACCGTATTTTCGTTCAATATCGATCGCATGTAGGTTTCACACGCAAATATATCACGAACGATGCCGGATGTGCGTCACTTACAACTTGACCCCAACGACGGATTGAAAGATCTATTGAAGTGTGTAAAGCAGGCTTAACTTGCATTTCTAGTACTATAGTCGCATGGACTGGACTGAAGGCCAAAGCAAACCAGGTAGAACAGAAATAGCAAATCATTCAACAAGGGTCTTTCTAGAAACACAGACACAAATTATTTGAAAAATGAAGATCTTGAAGCATTTTTACAGGGAAGGAAACAACATGAAGTCCATTGGAAAGCAGAAAATAATCAATTACACCTCTATTGTCCCTGCAGAACAGGAAATCTCATTGTATTGTTGGCTGTAAATAGCAGGAATATTGATTGATGGTTCATTGTGGTGTAATGAATGAGCAAGAACATGGACAATTATTTTCTTAACTGCTCCTAAAACAGGTAGATGAATGTTTGGTATTCTGACATTTAAAGTAATCACTTATCATCAGTGTGGGGGCTCAGGTAAGTCCAACCACTGGCATCCATACTAATCCTGAGAATGAGCTATGAAATGCTTTGAAAAAAAACTAAGTAAGGACTCCTTCACATTGAATTTTTATCTACGTTCAGTGGTCCTGTTGGAGCTTCCGTCCAAACACCCCCGCAAAACGGGTTTCGGATTCATATGCCAACGGGGCCATTGACTATAATGGAGCAGACGCAGTCAGCGTGTGCTCTGTCTTGCACCATTTTGGGGTGTATACGTAGTCTGCTATGTCTGGGTGTCTGCCTGCCCAAAAAGTGTATACGCCCAAAAATTGTGCAAGACAGAGCACACGGTGACTCTGTCTGCTCCATTATAGTCAATGGTCGGTGCATGCATCCGAAACCCATTTTGCGTGGGTGTTCGGATGAAAGCTCTGACGGGACCAGTAAACGTACGTAATAACGCAGTGAGAAACCAGCCTAATAGTTAATGGTTGCCACTCTTTCTTTCATTCTCTATGGGACTACTGAGGAGAACGGAGCACTGTACTAGCTACCTCCAGCAGTGTCATAGAGAATGAATGGATCGGTGGCTGTGTATGCCCAGCTACCACTTTGTTTCATCAGGGCAGTTTAGTTTCTGTTGAAAAAAAGTCTGTCTTTATAGTACATAGATATATCACATTCTCCATAGAGAAATATGTTTTGTAGCAGATCTCCACCCAAAAAATAGATTAGCTATCTGAATTGAGCTCCCTCCCCATTAGCTTTAAATGATTAAAAAACACCAGGTAAGTTTTCAATTGAACTGTCCCCTAAAAATGCTTCTTTATTTGCTGACTGTTATAAATACATATTAAATATAAATTTTTAAAGCGTAAAAACAATTCCACTTATTTGTCATATAATGTCTCTAGTGGACACAAATAATGCTTAATAGTATTGCACAAAGCCACAAGAATTTTAGGCAAAAAATACCATAATTTATTGGGTAAAAATATATACACAGCTATAATACTATAAATGTACACCTATAAGATGGTTTATACCAAATTAGATTACTAATTGTCATGGTTCCGCTGTGTGGAGGATTTTGCACACTGGTTATGTTCTGCCACGTTCTCCTCAACTACAGAACCAGCAGTTGTATGTTTCCTTTGTGCAGAGTAATTTGTATGTGTAATGCTCTGCTGTATTTCTTGAGCACTGGCTAACAGGTGGTTTTTCTCCATGCTGGTTCTGGGAGGCGCTTGCTCAGGTGTTCCTTGCTCCTGGTAATTGCTGTTTTATTACTGAGCATGCTCTCCCAGAACTTTGTCAGTCGTACTTCCTGGTTCCTCAGTTGTGCTTTTGGCTCTTGTTTGTCTTAAGGCCGCTTTACACGCTACGACATCGCTAAAGCGATGTCGTTGGGGTCACAGAGTTTGTGATGCACATCCGGCCGCGTTAGCGATGTCGTTGCGTGTGACACCTATGAGCGATTTTGAATCGTTGCAAAAACATTCAAAATCACTAATCGGTGACATGGGGGTCCATTCCCAATTATCGTTGCAGCTGCAGGTACGATGTTGTTCATCGTTCCTGCGGCAGCACACATCGCTATGTGTGACACCGCAGGAACGAGGAACCTCACCTTACCTGAGGCCGCCGGCAATGAGAAAGGAAGGAGGTGGGCGGAATGTTACGTCCTGCTAATCTCCGCCCCTCCACTTCTATTTGCCGGCCGCTTAGTGACGTCGTGGTGACGTCGTGGTGACGCTGAACGCACCTCCCCCTTGAGGGAGGGATTGTTCGGCAGTCACAGCAACGTCGCTGAACAGGTATGTGCATGTGACGCTGCCATAGCGATAATGTTCGCTACGGCAGCAATCACCACATATCGGCCGTACGGCGGGGGCGGGTGCTATGTCGCTCGACATCGCTAGCAATTGCTAGCTAAGTTGCAGCGTGTAAAGCGGCCTTTAATGTTCTGATCTTGGCTTCCTGATCCCAGACTGTTTATTGACCCCTACAACTTTGTCTCCGGATTTCAAATCAGGAGATACTTAGAGTGTATTTATGCATAATGATAAATTCAATAAACTTTTTTTAGGATAAAATCCAAAACTTTATTAAACAGTCAGATATACAAATATTAAAATAAACAGGGAGACACACCTTGTTGAAGGACGGATATAAGCCCATATTTTAAACACACATCGGTATTACTAGTCAGATAGAGTACAACGATCACCAATCTTTTTTTGCTCTTATTCATACATCCAGTAATTACTGTTAATAAAGGATCAGTACTATTGCCTAGATATTAGTGCTCTACACCTGCAATATACCACTAGTTTTGTAGATTAATTTACCACCAATATGCTCAAACTCAAAATCCTAAGTAGTGCGCATCATTGTTACACATAACTGGCAACATCCAGCAATATACAGTTAGGTCCAGAAATATTTGGACAGTGACACAATTTTCACGAGTTGGGCTCTGCATACCACCACATTGGATTTGAAATGAAACCTCTACAACAGAATTCAAGTGCAGATGGTAACGTTTAATTTGAAGGTTTGAACAAAAATATCTGATAGAAATTGTAGGAATTGTCACATTTCTTTACAAACACTCCACATTTTAGGAGGTCAAAAGTAATTGGACAAATAAATCAAACCCCAAAAAAAATATTTTTATTTTCAATATTTTGTTGCGAATCCTTTGGAGGCAATCACTGCCTTAAGTCTGGAACCCATGGACATCACCAAACGCTGGGTTTCCTCCTTCTTAATGCTTTTCCAGGCCTTTACAGCCACAGCCTTCAGGTCTTGCTTGTTTGTGGGTCTTTCCGTCTTAAGTCTGGATTTGAGCAAGTGAAATGCATGCTCAATTGGGTTAAGATCTGGTGATTGACTTGGCCATTGCAGAATGTTCCACTTTTTTGCACTCATGAACTCCTGGGTAGCTTTGGCTGTATGTTTGGGGTCATTGTCCATCTGTACTATGAAGCGCTGTCCGATCAACTTTGTGGCATTTGGCTGAATCTGGGCTGAAAGTATATCCCGGTACACTTCAGAATTCATCCGGCTACTCTTGTCTGCTGTTATGTCATCAATAAACACAAGTGACCCAGTGCCATTGAAAGCCATGCATGCCCATGCCATCACGTTGCCTCCACCATGTTTTACAGAGGATGTGGTGTGCCTTGGATCATGTGCCGTTCCCTTTCTTCTCCAAACTTTTTTCTTCCCATCATTCTGGTACAGGTTGATCTTGGTCTCATCTGTCCATAGAATACTTTTCCAGAACTGAGCTGGCTTCATGAGGTGTTTTTCAGCAAATTTAACTCTGGCCTGTCTATTTTTCGAATTGATGAATGGTTTGCATCTAGATGTGAACCCTTTGTATTTACTTTCATGGAGTCTTCTCTTTACTGTTGACTTAGAGACAGATACACCTACTTCACTGAGAGTGTTCTGGACTTCAGTTGATGTTGTGAACGGGTTCTTCTTCACCAAAGAACGTATGCGGCGATCATCCACCACTGTTGTCATCCATGGACGCCCAGGACTTTTTGAGTTCCCAAGCTCACCAGTCAATTCCTTTTTTCTCAGAATGTACCCGACTGTGGATTTTGCTACTCCAAGCATGTCTGCTATCTCTCTGATGGATTTTTTCTTTTTTTTCAGCCTCAGGATGTTCTGCTTCACCTCAATTGAGAGTTCCTTAGACCGCATGTTGTCTGGTCACAGCAACAACTTCCAAATGCAAAACCACACACCTATAATCAACCCCAGACCTTTTAACTACTTAATTGATTACAGGTTAACGAGGGAGACACCTTTAGAGTTAATTGCAGCCCTTAGAGTCCTTTGTCCAATTACTTTTGGTCCCTTGAAAAAGAGGAGGCTATGCATTACAGAGCTATGATTCCTAAACCCTTTCTCCGATTTGGATGTGAAAACTCTCATATTGTAGCTGGGAGTGTGCACTTTCAGCCCATATTATATATATAATTGTATTTCTGAACATGTTTTTGTAAACAGCTAAAATAACAAAACTTGTGTCACTGTCCAAATATTTCTGGACCTAACTGTAGATATGTGTCAACAATAGTCCATATGTAAATGTACCAATGAGCGCACTATAATCAAAATTTTGGGCAGTGCTGGGGAATATTTTATGTCAAGCTCAAAGGCAAGTGTGGTACTAAGCTGTTGCCTATCGGCATATGTATGCCATTGCTGTCAAAAACCGGCTATATACAGCACTCATCATAAAAGATATTGTATTTGATATTGCACCGATGGCAGTCCATATATATGACTAATAGTATACTATGTATATATATAACAACTGATTTATCTATATGCTTAAAGAATTATAATATGTGTGCTATATGCACCTGGGCTGAGCGTGATACTAAAGCGGTACATTTATGGATATAATGAAAAAAATCTTTTTGATGCACTGCTGCTATCTGTGCCTCTGACGATGTACATGCTATGGCACTTTGTGTTTGCAGGTGAGTTGAATCAATTTTGATGTATATGGCAGCTGTAGATCACTTACTGTAATATACATATGTGGCAATATCTTTTATGATGAGTGCTGTATATAGCCGGTTTTTGACAGCAATGGCATACATATGCCGATAGGCAACAGCTTAGTACCACACTTGCCTTTGAGCTTGACATAAAATATTCCCCAGCACTGCCCAAAATTTTGATTATAGTGCGCTCATTGGTACATTTACATATGGACTATTGTTGGCACATATCTATATTGCTGGATGTTGCCAGTTATGTGTAACAATGATGCGCACTACTTAGGATTTTGTGTTTGAGCATATTGGTGGTAAATTAATCTACAAAACTAGTGGTATATTGCAGGTGTACAGCACTAATATCTAGGCAATAGTACTGATCCTTTATTAACAGTAATTACTGGATGTATGAATAAGAGCAAAAAAAGATTGGTGATCGTTGTACTCTATCTGACTAGTAATACCGATGTTTGTTTAAAATATGGGCTTATATCCGTCCTTCAATAAGGTGTGTCTCCCTGTTTATTTTAATATTTGTATATCTGACTGTTTAATAAAGTTTTGGATTTTATCCTAAAAAAAGTTTATTGAATTTATCATTATGCATAAATACACTCTGAGTATCTCCTGATTTGAAATCCGGAGACAAAATTGTAGGTGTCTAAGTTGAGTGATGCTCCTTAATTTGAAGTTGGGACTAATGTGTTAATTAACTGTTTATTGACCCCTCTCTACCCGCTCCCTTTTCTTGTTGTGATCTCCTGGCTTCTGACCTAGAAACATTACCTGACCACGTCTCTGTCTGCTTCTTGAATCTATACATACTCTCCTGGAATTCTGATCCTTGGCCTGTTATTTGACTGAATTTCTGTTTACTCGCTGTGTGCAGTCGTGTCTTCCTGTGTTCTGATCCCAACTTGTCTGACTACACTTCCATCCATACTGCTCGTAAGTAGTAACTAGGATCACACTAATGATATATACTGAACGCTATTAACTGCAAAAATAAATAAATATTATACTCTTCCCAGTGCTTAAATATACCTATTTCAGTATATTAGCATACATTAATTCCTATAATCAGTATTGCATCATGCCATAGAAAAGTATATTGCACAAACTAATCAAGTAAACAAATCTGGTATAAATTATCACCACTAAAGGCTGCTTTACACGCAGCGACATCGCTAGCAATGTTGCTAGCGATATCACCCGCCCCCGTCGTCTGTGCGTCACAGGCAAATCACTGCCCGTGGTGAACAATATCGCCGGTACCCGTCACACCAACTTACCTTCCTAACGACGTCGCTCAGCAGGCCTCCAATAGAAGCGGAGGGGCAGAGAGCAGCCGCATGAACGAAACTCCCACCTCGTTGCCGGAGGACGCAGGAATGCTGTTGTTCGTCACTCCTGGGGTGTCACACGTAGCGATGTGTGCTGCCTCAGGAACGACGAACAACTTGCGTCCAGAACGAGCAACGATATTTTGAAAAGGAATGACGTGTCAACAATCAACGATTTGGTGAGTATTTGGGATCACTTGCGGTCGCTCGTGTCACACGCAACGACGTCGCTAACATGGCCAGATGTGCGTCACGAATTCTATTACACCAGCGACATCTCGTTAGCGATGTCATTACGTGTAATGGGGCCTTTAGTGTAATGTAGCCTTTTTGTTCAATTAGTTATACCTGTATAGTGGGACCAAGTGCTTCAGCAGGCCTCGTGCTCTGATGTGTGTTTTGTATGTCATTTCCTGCTCTCTGAGAAGTGTCTAATGAGTTGCTTGTGCTGTATCACAAATCTTAGTACACTCCTGACTGACAGGAATTAGATGAGCTGTGGTGTCAAATCCCATACCACATCCCACGCTAGCTCTGCTCATTTTGATGAAGCTGGAAGAACCTTGCTTTAAGGCCGAAAACACACATCCGTTAAAAGAACGTCCGTGTAAAACGGGCCGTTTTTCGGGTCCGTTTTCCGTTTTTTAGGTCCATTTTTATGATATGTGTGGCCTGCGTGTGTATCCCGTATGCTAGCCGTATGTGCGTGTGGAATGTCCGTGTGTGCGTGAGTGAACTAACTGACATGTGTGTGTGTTGTCCATGTGAAATGTTCCGTGTGCGTGTGTGATGCACAATGTCGTTGATACATGACGGCAAACAGCAGACAGAGTTGCTTGATGAGAATGAAGTCGGGTGAACTTCACCCGACTTCATTGTCATGCCGCGGCTCTGTCTGTGTGCCGCGTACTGATTAGCAATCACCTGTGAAGGACTCACCGGTGACCGCTAATCCCCTGAGTGACTGAATTGAGCAGCCCTCTCTCATACTCACCATTCCCCGATCTGCACTGCTGTTATAAAAGCTCCGGCAGCTTTTACTATTTTGAAAAAGCCAGCCGCTCATTAATAAATCTCGTATTCCCTGCTTTACCCGCACACAGGTGCCTGTGATTGGTTGCAGTCAGACACGCCCCCCACGCTGAGTGACAGCTGTGTCACTGCACCCAATCACAGCAGCCGGTGGGCGTGTCTATACTGTGCAGTAAAATAAATAAATAAATAATTTAAAAAACCGGCGTGCGGTCCCCCCCCATTTTTAATACCAGCCAGATAAAGCCATACGGCTGAAGGCTGGTATTCTCAGGATGGGGAGCCCCACGTTATGGGGAGCCCCCCACCCTAACAATATCAGTCAGCAGCCGCCCAGAATTGTCGCATACATTAGATGCGGCTGTTCTGGGACTGTACCCGGCTCTTCCCGATTTGCCCTGGTGCGTTGGCAAATCGGGGTAATAAGGAGTTAATGGCAGCCCATAGCTGCTATTAAATCCTAGATTAATCATGTCAGGCATCTCCCCGAGATGTCTGCCATGATTAATCTGTAAATTTCAGTTAAAAAACACACTCACATGAAAAATCCTTTATTAGAAATAAAAAACAATAAAAAATTCCCTCATCACCAATTTATTAACCCCGACAAAGCCCTCCATGTCCGACATAATCCACGGACCTCCAGCGTCGCATCGAGCTCTGCTGCATCCAGGTGACAGGAGCAGCAGAAGACTAATTAATAGAATAATTTGTTATTGTTTTTTATTTCTAATAAATTTTTTTTCGAGTGTATGTGTTTTTTAACTGAAATTTACAGATTAATCATGGCAGACATCTCGGGGAGACGCCTGACATGATTAATCTAGCATTTAATAGCAGCTATGGGCTGCCATTAACTCCTTATTACCCCGATTTGCCAACGCACCAGGGCAAATCGGGAAGAGCCGGGTACAGTCCCAGAACTGTCGCATATAATGTATGCGGCAATTCTGGGCGGCTGCTGACTGATATTGTTAGGCTGGGGGGCTCCCCATAACATGGGGCTCCCCATCCTGAGAATACCAGCCTTCAGCCGTATGGCTTTATCTGGCTGGTATTAAAAATGGGGGGGACCGCACGCCGTTTTTTTTTTTGTTTCAAAAAAACTTTATTGATAGACTATAATGCACATTTTTGCTGCGCCCACGTGATGTAGTATTTCTCAAATGTGTGTATGCTGTATTTGTGGGCATAGCCGTGTTTAGGTGAGAAATATCATATGCTTTGATGAAAGAAAACGTGAAGTTGGATTTTCAAGATAATTGTGAGGAAATTATCTATTTATCAAAAATAACTAGATGATCATCAATGGCTGGGCAACGGAGCTTTGAAGATCATGGAAAAGTAAGTGCATTATTTGATGGCATTGACTACTCATCAAAATGTAGTACAGACAAGACATAGAATGACAGACAGACCGACATTGTTAATTCAGCCTAGAAATAGTGGGGTTTTTTTAGTTTGCATTCATGATTTTAATAAAATATTTGTATGGTCTTCTTAAAAATGTTTTAAAATGAAAATAAAGAAAAAAAATCTGATTTATTATTAAAATAAAGAAAAAATATAATGTTTATATGTTATAAACTTGTGTTTTGTTATAAATGTTTAACTATGTAAACGTGAAAAAAACATCATTTTTGACATAAATTTTTTAAGTCATCAATATTGTTTACCAAATTTTAAGCAATATAGTGGAATGGTTCGGCATTATGGATGCTGCAACAAATTATTGTTTATTTTAAATGAAAAACTATGTTTCAACACTAGCATTTTTAAAATTTAAATTAACAATGACTGACGCATTACCAAGCATGAACCTCATTATTTTTTAATTTAAAAAAAAAAAAAAATACATCGTTTAGAAATTAAGTATAATAATGTTTATTTAAACAAATCAAATATTGATTATATATGCAACACAAGATTTATTGCTATAAAGTATATTATAATTAATAGTTCAGGAAAACTCTAAAAAAAAAAATATGTATATACCGATATGTACATTTAGTTATCATGACATGTTATTTCAAAATCCTTGTAATATACATATATATTAAATTCAATATGAACGTAAACACGATTATATAAACCAGCACACTACATAAAATGTCTTGAAAATATTAATAATATTAGGATCTATGTTTTGTCTATGTTTCAAGTCTAAAATAAAAACTAAAAAAAAATTTGAATAGTTTATAGACAAGTGAAGACAAGCAGCAGCATGTGTTACACAAAAATTTGGAATATTTTAAAAATGAAAAAAGTATTTTTATCATACATTAATAATTTGATTATTAAACTTCAACTATTCAATATCAAATACACAAAAACTAATATTTTTTTTTATAATTGATATTATCACATTTGTTCCAAAAAAAAAAAAAAATGTAAAGGCAAAAAAAACAAAGAAATAAACTAAAAAAATATAAGGAAAAAAAAATAAAAAAAAACTAATCAAAAAAATTATCATTACTGTTTCCAGATTCTTGAGTCACACTAATATTAACCTCAGCAGAATGACTTGTTTGAGCCACACAGGTGGTTGTTTGTGTTTGACTCATACATGTGCCAACATTAACATCAGCAGATGATGTAGAGGGCAACACCCCTACGCTTGAGCCATAAACAGGCTGTCCTATATGTTGACCAAACAGGATTGTTGGTTGATTTGATTGTAGATTTGGAATAGGGTATTGTGAAGGTATATGTTGCCCATGTATTTGTGGTTGGGTGGTTGTTTGGCCTAGGAAAATTGATTGTGGTAAATTAGAAAATGGAATGAAACTTGATGTAGATGGTAGAGTTGATGGGTTAATGTAAGATTGTGCTTGTGGATTATGTTGGGAAATTAAATTTTGTTGAAAATTACCAAGTGATTGTTGCGAAATTTGGCTTTCAAGGTTTGTTGTTTGACTCCCCCATACTGCCATAGGATTTGGTAGATTTAAATTTAATTGATTTGGATTTACCACAGTTCTAAGGTTCGGGATGTTAATTTGTGGTGTATTTGAGGATGTTGTGGTTAAGTTAGGATTTTGGGTTGATTATGAAGTTGCAACAGTATCCGATGATGTATGAAAGCTTGTTCTCCATTGTTCTATAGCTAAAAGGACATGATTAGGAAAAGGGGTAGTCTGACATGCAGCTATTAGTGTTATAAGTGCTGCTCTGACCCTCTCCTGATGTTCTAATGGGACCTTGGACAGACTTGGGGACAATGACCGACAAAACCTTTCTCCATCACTTTCTGGAATAAGGTTATTCATGATATTCATGATTCGTGTATCAATCAATTCTGGTAAAGACCTTATGTCTTCCCCCCGTCGTTGTCTACGACCCCTTATTGATGTGGAAGTGTAACGTGGCACAGTGGTTGTTATGGTTGATGGAGTGGCATTTGATTGTGTGGTTAAAGTAGTTGTTGCAGGTGGTTGTATTTTGGTATCTACACCTGTTTCACTGGAAATATGTTCACTTTGCTGACTTTCTTGAGGTGGTCCTTCATGTATGATTGGTGGTGGTGGGTCCACCTCTGAGGCAGATGTTGCTGAGGCTGATTTTCGCACAGATGTTTGATCTTCATAGTCATCTAAATTATCTTCTGTTCTGAAATGATAAAAGTAATATTTTTAAAAAAATTAACTATTTATTTTTTAAAGTGTGTTTTACTAAATAGGTGACATTACATTTTTTACTACAAAAATCAATAACTTAAACTTTTGCATGCAAAATAAAAAACATAGACACTTACTGGGTAATCTCCATGATAGGACGTAAGAAATTTAAGTTTTCAAAGTAGACATAGCGTCTTTTGCGGGTCGACATAGATGAGGATGGTTGGAGGTTAAGTTCTCTCCTATATTGATCTCTGGCAGATCTCCAATGACGTCGTACTGTTTCAACTGTGGAATATATTAATTTTAAATTATCCTTGTCTATAATACTTTATATTAATGGTTATATTTTGTTAAAAGCACAGGCCATTATTTTTTTTTATTTTAATAAAATAATCTTTTATTAACAATTATGTTAGTTGTTTTATTATTCGGTTAATTATATTTTTAAAGTTAAAAAAAAATAATAATATGTTTTCGGAATATTTTAAAATTTTAAATAAAATATTTTTTAAAAAATACTATTAAAAATTAAAATTTAAAACATACGTAATGTGTTTAAAAATAAAATAATTAAACGCAATAGCGTCATGCATATATCACACATGCTAACTGATGATTTCTCACATGAAAAATAACTCATGAGTACAAATACACAAGCGATCTTGAGTATAAAAATTGACGCAAATGCTAATCCAATGTTGCATTATGGAAAACATGCATTAACAAATCAAATAATACAATTATCAATTTTCAATTACGATTAGATTATTTATGTTTAAATTAATATTTTTAACAAACTTAAAAGTTAAAATATAACAACAATTTGACTTCACATTTAAAAAAAAAAAAAAAAAAAAACTTTACCAAATCTAGCTCGCCTCCCTGGTGAACATCGTTCCCATCCATTGCCCGGATACAGATCTTGAGCCACATTCTCCCATGCCCTCTCCACTGTAGCCCAATCCCTGTATCCATCGATCCTTGTACCCCACAATTTTGGATGTTGTTCAACTGCTATAATGATCCACTCGGTATCGACTCTTGGAGCCATATTTCCAAAGATTTTAAGGGAAAAAACTAGATTAAATCATCAGTATGTGGCAGGCAAACTTCTCCAAGTGTGTTGAGCCAGCAAATTGGCCTAGACACCTGCACGAGAATTTATACCATACAGCTGATGCTATTAATGCTATTAATTCACCTTAATGTCCATATAAGTTGTTTTAACGGACACGGACCACATGGACACGCATCCGTGTTTCTAAACGTGTGGGCACATATCCATTGATTAACATTATGTCCGTCTGTGCGTGATCCGTGCAGAAAACGGACTTGCTTCCATGCCAAACGGACACAGGTACGGATCACGGACACGGACAAACGTACATGCATCAAAAACGCACGTGGAGCTTTTATCATAACATAACATTGGTGCACGTTTGGCCGTGTCTCCGGTATGCACGGAAACGGACCAAACATGCACGTGTTTCACAGATGTGTGTTTCAGGCCTAAGACAGACAAAAGTCACTACATTTTTTAGCAACTCAGGTTCACAGTCTTCTGCGTCAAAGTATATGTCATAATGTGATTTTGGGTAGCTAGGGATAGCTAGGGGTCCCTAGGCTATCCCTAACTTCAAGGTTACCCCTAATGGTGGAAATGCCTAAGTCACATGCTTCACTATGCTCCTATCCAGAATTAATCTGATTTTTCCCTTCCACCAGGGAAGGAAATGTCAGGAGTGAGATGGAAAAACAGATAAAGACAAACAAGGAAAAATCAAAACTCTGACATACTGCAAACACACAGGAACAAACAATGAGAGACTCAGGAGAAAAGCAAGAGCAGGAAGGTAAAAACAAAAAAACAACAAGGGTTAACTCCAGAACTGCAAATAGCAACAAGTACTACAACCCCACCTGTTAAACCGGATCACAACACCACACCAGACCAGTCTAGATAAACTATTTCTGGCACAAATGGAATCATCTAGCCAGCATATATAGTAGGAGAGCAGATGTGATTGGCTACCCTATAACATGTGATCAAAGGAGACTCACAAGCAAACTAGCAGAGATTAACATAACACTTGCTAGCTTACTTATGACCTACCAACCTGTTGGTGGACAGCCAAGTCGGCTTGTGCTGATTATAGAAATCAGAGACGTTATCAGGCAGAGTGTCAGAATCTGTAGTCTGAACAGATCCTGATGCCGCAATGACTATGTTGTAAGTTGTTGTATTTGTGTATGACTATCAAGTAACAAAATGCTAGATTTGTAAGCATCAGGTCTATTATTTTCATGCCGACCATTCCTTATAAAGTAGCAGAAAAAGTAACCCAAAGCTTAAAGACATACATACAAGAACTGTGTCAGGTGCCACTGAACTATTTTCAAAGTAAATAAGAAATGGATGGTAAATCACCAAGACCTAGTAGAAAAGAATATTACTGTTTGTTATTCTAAAGGGAACATGTCAGGTGTAATAATTTAACCACGAGCAGTTCTGGCTGCATATCTATATATATAATTGCCTTATTCTGTCTGTCTGTCTGTCTTGCTCCAAAATTGTGTCGTTACAGTGACAACCAGCGGATTGGCTGCTGGGCTTGGCATGGCCCTGCCCCCCCTGCACGGATTGGCCGCTCGGCTCGGCCTTGCCCCGCCCCCCGCAAGGATTGGCCTCTCGCCCTGGCCTCCTGCACGTATTGGGCGCTCGGCCAGGCCCCGCCCCCTCACGCATTGGATGCTCGCCCTGGCCCCGCCGCCCCGCACACATTCCCCGAACCCACACGGAGACGCCCGACTCCCAGGTGCTGTGCCCCTCCACACGGATTGGCCCTCGGCTCGGCCTGGCCCCGCCCCCTGCACGGATTGGCCTCTCGCCCAGGACCCCTGCACGTATTGGGCGCTCGGCCAGGCCCCGCCCCCTCACGCATTGGATTCTCGCCCTGGCCCCACCACCCGCACGCATTCCCCGAACCCACACGGAGATGCCCGACTCCCAGGTGACTGCTGCAGCCCCGGAAGCCCACACCAGCAGGACTAAGTGGAGAAAAGCCACTAGCTTACCCCGCCTGCTGGAACACGTGTGCCGGAGCCGGCATAGGCTGGTAACTATAGTACACATCGGGTAACTATAGAAACCACTTTCCTTAGTTACCCGATGTAACTAGCTTACCCCGGGTCCCGCACACGTCGGCACTGTCGCTTTTATTAGTTACCTTTTCTCCACTTTGTCGGCGCGCTCCCATGCACTGTGTATTCTACAGTTGCCACGCGACAAACTCCCATCACATGTTGTCATGTGACCAGGAAGTTGCGGCGCAGCCACTGTCCTGTACACAGTGTACGACTGTTTTCAGACGTCCGTGTCACACATAGCACACATGCATGTATATACACACACAGCAGACCCACATGGATACACCGAGCGCATACACACATACCGCACATGCATGTACACACACACACACACACACACAAACACTCTGCTGTACACTCACCCAGCGATGCGGTCCCCGGCACTGAAGTCCCCAGCGCTGTTCTTGCTTCTAGCTCCTCAGGGCACTGAATATTCAGTGAGTATAATAAGCAGCGATAAGGAGTGGGAGGCAGCAGAGCCGGAGACAGCATCGCTAGAGAGAGGTAAATATAGAAAATATTTTTATTAAAAGCAAAACCTATGGAAAAAAAAAATGCTGTGCGCACTATGCGGATTGTGACAGCATGTTTTGCTGTGGGATTCCCGCAGCGAAAACAATTGCATGTCTCTTCTTTTCTGCAGGTAGCTGCGGGATTTCACTCCATTGACTGCAATGTAATCATGAAATCCCGCAGGGAATAACGCAGGCAGCAAATTCTGTGCGGTTCATTGCGTTTTCCTGCATTATTCCCTGCGGTATTTCGCGGTTTACCTGCGGTAATGTTCATCGCTGCCCTGCGGTTTGCAGGGAAGTGATGTCATTATGACAGGAAGAAGAAGCGGAGCAGAGAGTAATCACACACAGATCACACACAGAGACATATAGAATACACACCCATCACATCACACACAGACACAGAATACACACACATCGCACTCACACACAGACACAGACATATAGAATACACACAGAAATCAAATGGACATATAGAAAAAAAACACGTGGGCTCCGCTGTATTTTTACCGTCCAGCCGCGGTAAACACACAGTGGCGGACCGGTATTCTCAGGCTGGGGAGAGCGAGGGACAGCGTTAATGTACCCCCCCCCTCCCACAGCCGAGAATATCAGCCCGCAGCTGCTCCGGGACTGTCGCATCCATTATGCGGCAGTCCCGGAGTCTCCCCGGCTCTTCCAGACGCCGTGATGTGGTGGCAGTCCAGGTAATAAGGAGTTAAAGGACAGCGCATCGCCACCATTTAAGTCCCGGCTTTTAATCATGGCAGCGCCTATGAGACAGCTTTCATGATTAAAACCCGTAATTAAAGTGAATAAACACAAACACAGAAAAATCCTTTTTTTTAAATAAAACAAAAAGCTCCTCTTTCACCCGTTTATTAAGCCCCCCAAAACACACAGCTCCGACGTAATCCACGTCCTCTGATGCCTGCATCCAGCTGCGACTGACAACAGCGCTGAATGAATGCAGCCTCGCAGGGAGCCTGTAGAGGTAATTACAGGTCATTTCCCATGGCCGGTAATATAAACTACCGCCCGGGAGAAATGCAGCATGTCAATCTGTCTTCTATCATCTATCTAGCTATCTATCTATCCCTCTATCTCAGAAGGAATTTTTTTTTTTTCAATGTGCTTTATTGCACTGAATGCATTAAAACACATGTACCAATCCGCACGCGGCAAAACCGCGGCAATACTGCGAACAATACCGCGGTAAAGCCGCCGCTAACCGCATGTGGTTTTTGGGTGCGGTTTGCTGCGTTTTCCTACCGCAGGTGCGGTAATCTTTCAGACCCATGCGGACGTTTCTTAAGAAAATTCCATTTTCCAGTGCGCACAGGGCCTAATACTTACCTTTTCTCCACTTTGTCGGAGCGCTCCCGTGCACTGTGTACACTACAGTTGCCGTGCGACAAGCTCCGATCACATGTTGTCATGTGACCAGGAAGTTGCGGCGCAGCCACTGTCCTGTACATAGTGTACGGCTGCCTTCAGCCGTCCGTGTCACACATAACACACATGCATGCATATACACATACAGCAGACACACAGCAGACACACATGGATTCACCGAGCGCATACACACATACCGCACATGCATGTACACACACACACACACACACTCTGCTGTACACTCACCCAGCGATGCGGTCCCCGGCTCTGAAGTCCCCAGCGCTGTTCCTGCTTCCAGCTCCTCAGGGCACTCAATATTCAGTGAGTATAATGAGCGGCGATAAGGAGCGGGAGGCAGCAGAGCCGGAGACAGCATCGCTAGATAGAGGTAAATATAGAAAATATTTTTATTAAAAAGACCCATATTTTCTCCGGTATGTTTTACACTGATGTCACACGGATCACATCAGTGTGCGATCCATCTGACATCCGTGCTGCCGGAGATGCCTGCGTGTGTGCGTGCGGGGTCATGAAAAGTCACATGGTCCATGTGCAAACACGGACGTGTGAGGCACATCAGAGAAAAACATGGGTACATGTGACATCCATGTTACAAAACGCATGACACACGTACCGAAAACACTCACGTCTGAAACCAGCCTACGGCAGCACGCCGGATCCGACAAAGTGGAGAAAAGCTGGATGTGTGAAACCACTAGCTTACCCTGGCTCCCGGCACACGTGTGCCGGAGCCGGTGTAGGCTGGTAACCATGGTACACATCGGGTAACTATAGAAACCGCTTTGCTTAGTTACCCAATGTGTAACATGGTTACTAGCTTACCCCGGCTCTCGGCACATGTGTGCCGGAGCCGGCGTAGGCTGGTAACCATGGTACACATTGGGTAACTATGGAAACCGCTTTGCATAGTTACCCGATGTGTACCATGGTTACTAGCTTACTCTGGCTCCCTGCCCATTCAGATCGTTGCTCTCCCACTGTCAAACACGCCGATGCGTGCTGCACAGCAGGAGACCAACAAGCAAAAAATAAACCAGCACTGTCGCTTTGCATAGTTACCCAATGTGTACCATAGTTATCAGCTTACCGACGTACGCTGGTAACAAATGGTACACAATCCTGTAACTATGGAAAGCGCTTTCGTTAGTTACCCAATGTGTACCATGGTTACTACCTTACCCCCGGCTCCTGGCACACGTGTGCTTGAGCCGGCGTACGCTAGTAACCATGGTACACATCGGGTATCTAAGCAAAGCGCTTAGCATACTTACCCGATTGTGTAACATGGTTACCAGTGTACGCCGGCTCCCTGCCCATTCAGATTGATGGTCTCCCACTGTCAAACACGCCGATGCGTGCTGCACAGCGAGAGACCAACGAGCAAGAAATGAACCATCATTATTCAAGACTTGATGATTATATTATTATTCAATCTGCTAACCTACATACACATTCTAGACTACCCGATACGTTAGAATCGGGCCACCTTCTAGTTTATAATAACTGCTTAACCGTCCCTGTATACACTAGCATACATAAAGAGATCTTTACAAAAAGTATTTCTAAAGATCCTTTATGATATGCTAATGAGCACAGGGAATAGTCGCAAGGCATTAGTTTCCCTTGACTAGTCCACCCTCTTAACATGTTAGCGTGCCCAAAGGTGCCTGCTAACATGCTATTCAATGGCCATTTTATAGTGCCATTCGCGGTGACGTGCGTACCTGTGTTCACTGTCACCGTTTCAGACGCTGGCTTTAGTGTCAGTGCGCATGATCAGAAGTCCCGACACTTCCAGTCATGCACACTAAACCTCTCTGATGTCAGGATGTACACACGGTTTCATAGTGCAGGGATTTCTGATCATGCGCACTGACCTTACAGTCGGCTTTGGTAACTGTGACAATAGACACAGGTACGTGCGTCACCGTTGATGACATTAGGCAATGGGCATTGAATAACCTGTTAGCCCACCCCTGTGGGTGTGCTAACATGGTAAGAGGGTGGACTAGTCGGGGAAATAACGCCCTTTCAACTAGTCCCTGCACTCATTAGCATCTCATTACGGATTTTTAGAAATTATTTTTCTACAGATCTTTATTACTCTTTATCTATGCTAGTGTATACAGAGACAGTTAGGCAGGGAATACAAATATGCACCCAGAACTGCTCATGGTTCCAGGTACATATTGCACCTGACAGGTTCCCTTTAACACATTTGGTGCCTGTTCATATATTGTTAGGGGTTGAAATCCCTTTTTAATTAGACAAACTTGGTGTAAAATATACTTTAGTTGATTTTTATTGATTATATATCCATAGTTTATTTACCTTTTTGGATATATTCAGTAGTATGAACACAGGCTAATGAAATATTTTACACTGGAATTTGTGCTGTCCTGTGTTTTGTTCCCTGATATACACTTTAATAGCTTGTACAAAATAAAGGATTTTTTTTTACTTTTTTCAAATCGCAAATGATTAAGGAAGGTGCTGACAGCCTGCTCAGTGGTTGTTCGTCCTGCAGGCGTGCAGGAAAATAAACACTGCTGCTTCCGAAAGAAAACAGTGTAGAAAAACATCCTTGGACAAACAAATTTGTGTCGGGCTACAGCGATGCTCAGTGTTACTCTGTAATGTTTTTCTAGAGGAGACCATCTGCAGCCGGGAAACAACTACAATTAAACTTCTGATTCCTTAGAATTTAAAATTGTAACCAACTTAGAGGGTATGTCTAGGCAGAAAATAACATATTGTTTAATTCAAGTTTTTACTTTCTAAATTGTCAATATTTGTTAAGATCTTTTCCACAATATGATTTTTAAAATAAAGTTAGTAATATTACAATTTTCACACTGGCCAATGGGACTAATTTAAACTTTAACCTACTGTTGTTTTAAGAAAGATTTACAGCAATTTCTCCATCATAGGCAGTATTAATCACTAGAAATGAGCAGGTTGATCCACAGAGTTGAATTTCCTTAAATTTGCAGTTTTGCACAAATTCAAACATTTTGAGAATCGATTTATGGTTCACAAAAAACTTGCCAGGGACCATTTCTTAGGCCCGCAACACACATCCGTGCCTCCGGTACGTGTTTGGTACGTTTTTGCACATACCGGAGACACGGAGAAACGGAGACCAATGTTACTCTATGGTAGATGGCACACACGTAAAATCACACGGAACGTGTGTCCGTGTAGTAAGTACGTGTGTGCGGTTTTCTACACAGACGACATGTCCGTTTTTGGCCGGCAGCATGCAGGCACGAACCCGCTATAGTCTATGGGTCCGTGTATGCACGGACCGCACACGGAGTATGTCCGTGTTCAGTACGTTTCGTGCGTGTGCGTTTTTAAACGAGCGATCTATTTTTTTTTTTTTTTATTAAAGTCAGTCTACTTACCTTTTTTTCTGCTGTTCTCAGTCATACTTACATTGGTGCTCGGTCTTTTTCTTCCCCCGGCTCATAATTACCAATGCTCTTTCACCAGCGCGGCGAGGAACAGCTGTGCCAAAAATACGCGGCTTCAATTCATTTGAAAATGCCGGCTGCTCATTAATCAATCTCGTATTCCCTGCTTCCCCCGCCCACCGGCGCCTATGATTGGTTGCAGTGAGACACGCCCCCACGTTGAGTTACAGCTGGCTCACCCAATTACAGCCGCCGGTGGGCGAGTCTATACTGTGCAGTGAAATAAATAATAATTAAATAATTAATTTAAAAAAAACGACGTGCGGTCCCCCCAATTTTGATACCAGCCAAGATAAATCCATACGGCTGAAGGCTGGTATTCTCAGGATGGGGAGCCCCACGTTATGGGGAGCCCCCCAGCCTAACAATATCAGCCAGCAGCCGCCCGGAATTGTCGCATACAATAGATGCGACAGTTCTGGGACTCTACCCGGCTCTTCCCGATTTGCCCTGGTGCGTTGGCAATCGGGGTAATAAAGAGTTATTGCCAGTCCATAGCTGCCAATAAATCCAAGATTAATCATTGCAGGCGTCTATGAGACACCCCCAATGATTAACCTGCAAGTTAAAGTTATTAAACACCCACAGTGAAAAAATCCTTTATTTGAAATAAAAAACAATAACAAATACCCTCGTTCACCAATTTATTAAGCCCCAAATACCCATCCATGTCCGGCGTAATCCACGGAGGTCCAGCATCGCTTCCAGCTCTACTACATGAAGGTAAAAAAACACCGCCGCTCCTGTCACCTCCACGCAGCAACTGAGGTGAGCCGCACGATCAGCTATGCTGTCACTCAGGTTACTCGCGGGCACCGCTGGATCCTCCACCTGTGACAGCAAGTCGCCCGAGTGACAGCGATGAAGTCACAGGTGAGTTGCGGTCTCGGGTGGAGGATCCAGCTAGCCGCGGGTAACCTGAGTGACGGCAGCGCTAATCGCGCTGCTCACTTCAGTCACTCAGGGGATTAGCGGTCACCGGTGAGTCCTTCACGGGTGACTTCTAATCAGTACGCGACACCCAGATAGAGCTGCGGGATGACAATGAAGTCGGGTGAAGTTCATCCTACTTCATTCTGATCGTGCAACTCTGTCTGCTGTCTGCCGACATGTATCAACGACATTTTACCACACACACGGACATTACACATGGACATTTCACATACACATACACCGACATTCCACACGCACACATGGCAATTCCACACGCACACACAGATAGCATACGCCATCACACGGATGTTATACGTACCAGAGAAACGCCCAAAAAAAGGGGAACACGGACCCGAAAAACGGACTGTGTCACACGTACGTTTTTTATGCGGAAGTGTGTTTTCGGCCTAACACAGGTGAAGCATCACAAATTGAGCTTATGTCATTTTGTCATTCCCACATGGGCCTCCCCAAAATTCCCCGCAACTATGACATCATACTGAATATCATAGCTTGTCCAATGGTGGACAGTACCTGGGCCATCATAGATCAGCAGCTAGCAGTGGAGCTCCATGGGTAAGTCTCTCTCTCCTGTACATTGTTAGCTCTTATGGTCAGTAGGGTGCTCTCCCTCTCTCTATTGTAGAGTAAAAGCTCTTATGGTCAATGGGGTCCTCTGTCTCTCCTTCAGAGTGTATGCTTGTATGGTCAGCAGGATCATCTCTCTCTCTCTCTCTAATCTAGAGTGTAGGCTCTTATGGTCAGCAGGATCAACTGTCTTCTGTAGAGTGTGAGCTCTTATGGTCAGCGGGGTTCTCTCTATCTTCCTTCTTTAAAAGGTAATCTCTTATGGTCTGAGGGGTTCTCTCTCTCTTTCTCTGCTATAGAGTTTAAGCTCGTATGGTCTGCAAGATTCCTGTCTCTAATGTAGAATGTAATATCTTATGGTCAGTGGGGTCCTCTCTCTCTCTCTCTCTCTCATGTAGAGTGTAAGCTCTTGTGGTCAGTGGGGTCCTGTCTCTCTCTCTCCTGTAGAGTGTAAGCTCTTATGGTCTCCAGGATCACTCTCTAATGTATAGTGTAACTTCTTAAGGTCAGTGGAGTCCTTTCGCTCTCTCTTTCTGCTGTAGAGTATAAGCTCTTATGGTCAGTGGGGTTCTCTCATCTCTCCCTTGGGCATTTTCTAAGCATTTACAAGCTTTGCAGTATGGAGATTCACGTAAATTAATTTGACATAAATTGAAATTTTGTGAAAAATGTAGTGAATTCAGCAAATTAAAATTTACAAAGAACCGCTCATCTCTACTGATATCACTATTATACACAGTTGATAACACTGGATTTAAAATTCACATTAGGCCCCTTTCACACATCTGTGATTCCAATATGTATGACATCTGTTTTCATACGGACATATGCAGCCCCATAAAAATCAATGGGTCTGCACACAATCAATGTTTTCTCATGAACGCATATCCATGCTGCACCCACACGTGTCCTTTTGTTCCGCATGGAGACAAGTCCATTTTTCTCCAGCAGTACTGATGTCACACAGATCACACACTGATGGGATCCGTGTGACATCAGTGTGACGTGTACTGGAGAAAACATGTGTTTTGAAATACAATTATTTTCTATACTTCCCTGTCTCCAGCGCTGTTGTCTTCAGCATTGCTGTCACTTGCTTCCAGGTCCGCTCATTAAGCTCATGCATATTCACTGCACCATAGACCGAGAAGCAGCAGCACCAGGGAAAGTTGAATATAGACGTTCTTGCTGTCACATTGACATCAAGCACTTTGACGCTGCACAGACATTGCACATACACATGAAACACGCACACACATATGCACCCACGCCACGGACCATGGAAAATGTGCGTTTTTATCGCAGACTTGTGAAGGGGGCCTTAAGCAATTTCAAAGCTGATTCTGTTCCTGCTCTCAGTAGAATGTCCTTTGAATATGCTCATTAGATGCTTCAATATTAAAGATAGGGTTAGAGTTTCTTCATTATGGCTTATGGTTGTCATGACTATAGTTTGGCTCTGACTCAGTTTGAGTCAGGTGGCAGAGGTCCGTTTGGTCGTGTCTCGTTTCAGGACTCTCGCCGCTTTATTATTGTGTAAATATCTCTGGAATGCCGCCAGTAATAGCTCTGCTCTGCAGCGTGCACTCTGATTCCTGGCCTGGAAGTTTTCTCTGATCTGTCCCGCTGAGCAGCCTACCTCTCCCTGACCTCTTTTCCCCTAGTTCTGTCCTCCCATCCTGTCTACCTGATACCCTGGTCCTGTTCTGTGTCTTGGCCTCCAACCCCTCCTCTGTACTTACCTGATCTTCTAGCCTCTGACCTCGGTTACATTCTCTAACTACGGCTCTGCTCCTCTTCCGCTCTCCCATGACGCCTTGGCTTCCGACCCCCTTGCTTCCATTTGACTACGGCTTGCTCACCCTCTTGGTTAGACTTGATATCCCGGTTTTGACTTTAGCTTGATTGACTAATCTGACGCTTGTGCTAGCGACCTCTTGTGGGCTTTTAGTCTTATTGCACTTAGAAGTTTGATCTTCTCTAAGTACCTGCACCCCCAAGTGGAAGCTTGACAATGGTCATGTGAATTTTCTGAATCGGCAGGAAGCTGGAGTCTAAAGCTGGGGTCACACTAAACGACAGCGACAACGATGTCGCTGTTACGTCACCATTTTCTGTGACGTAGCAGCGACCTTGTAAGTCGCTGTTATGATCGCTGCTTAGCTGTCAAACACAGCAGCCGAAGCAGCGATCATAACGACACGCGTCGCTGTGCTGCAACATGTGCAGAGAGCAGGGAGCCGCGCACACTGAGCGCTGGCTCCCTGCTCTCCTAGCTACAGTACACATCGGGTTAATTACACGATGTGTACTGCAGCTACATGTGCAGAGAGCAGGGAGCCGTGCACACTGCTTAGCGCTGGCTCCTTGCTCTCCTAGCTACAGTACACATCGGGTTAATTACACGATGTGTACTGCAGCCACATGTGCAGAGAGCAGGAGCCGGCGCTGGCAGCGTGAGAGCGGCGGAGGCTGGTAACGAAGGTAAATATCGGGTAACCACCTTGGTTACACGATGTTTACCTTGGTTACAGCTTACTGCAGCTGCCAGATGCTGGCTCCTGCTCCCTGCTCGCTTCATTTCGTCGCTCTCTCGCTGTCACACCCAGCGATCTGTGCGTCACAGCGGGAGAGCGACGACCAAAAAATGAAGCTGGACATTCAGCAATGAGCGGCGACCTCACAGCAGGGGCCAGCTCGTTGCTGGATGTCACACACAGCGACGGGACGTCGCTGCAACGTCACAGAAAATGGTGACGTAGCAGCGACGTCATTGTCGTTGTCGCTGTGTGTGACACCACCTTAAGACAGCCCCAAAGATAAGGGTGACAATGCAAGATTTCTAATCTTTATTTAATAAAGATTGTGATATAAAATAATTTTTGTAGATAAGGTTTAAAAAAATACAATTAACACAAAAAATTCAATTTACTAGTCACATGCTTCTCCAGGTATGGTCAGAGTTAACCGAACAGTTTTTTGCTTTATTTTATTCTAAATCTACACAGTAAAATTACAGTGAATCAAATTAGAAACTCTAATGAATAATAATAAGGGTATTGATATGAAGACACTTCCTGGAACATAAGTAAATTTTCCTTGACTATAACATTTAAAGAAACATTAAAAAATAATAAGAAAAAAAAGTATTTTTTTGTTTTATTATTTTACGTCTTTTTTTATATTTGAGTTTATTTTTTTTAATCCATTTTTCCAATGTTTTTTATTCCAATTTCTTTTCCTTGAGTGTCAGGTAAATTGTTTACTCTAATAGCCCGTGTCTAATTATTATAATGAGTTTCACTGGTCCTGTTATTATCAGCACTCTCAGGAGATGCTGATATCTCGGCTAGGTCAGGGAAGGTCATAGTGCTGTATCTCTATTAGTCACTGTATGTTGTGAACCCAAGTTTCCATAATATTACATTTTCTTTTTTTTTTCTCGTTTTCGCTGTCCCAATGAGTCATTCTTCTTCCTGCAGCTGGGAAAATATCTGACATCTCCTGTAGTCCACTTGAGCATGTAGCTTTTTACTATTATTCGAGGTTGTACGGCTCCTGCATGCACCTGTTGTCTAAAGGAGAGGTACTTGAAAGACCACCTTTGTCAGCCCATAAGAGGGCTTTGGTGCCGGATTCTTATTTAGAAATAGTCTCCACGTGCCACTTATGTGTAACACAGTTTGCCTATGTGTGTAGTATGGCAGTTTTGTTCATTTATACAGAAGTGTGGTCTTTTCTTTACATGTAGGAAACACTACATTTCCAAAGACATGGACGGTGTAATTAGTTCTGATAAGTGTTGTCAGTGTACTTGTTTATACTCTTGGTTATAACAAAGTCAGACACAGAATACAGACCTATGCTTCAATTGCATATCTATTCATGGATAAACACTCAATGTGCCTATGGTTGGATTGTACAAATTGAAGTCAGTGGGCCATCTCTGGCCACATTCGGCCCATTTGGCTGTTTCAGTTCATCTAGTGCATCGAGACTGATGGAGGGCTGAAAACAGTAGATCACGGACCGCACGGGGTGTGCCGCCCCCGCGACAGCTGACAGGCTGCTCGGATCCGGATCGGCAGTGGCTCGAGGGGTCTCCGGACCCGAGGCATGGTCGCGCGGCCTCTCAAATGAAAAGGGGGGTATTTACAAGGGGTGAATAATAAAGTTTGTGACACCACCCATGGGTCGTGGAAATGTGGGATACCACCGCGGCTCCATTTGGGGAGCGCCTGGGTGCGATGGGATGGCAACTTGTGATGTTAACCCCTCCGTGGGCAGGGGGAAGGTATCCCAGGGCTCAGTAGTGGAAGTATGGGGAACCGTCGGGAGGAAAGGGGCACAACAAACTCACACAGTCCAGAAATTCTGACACCGACAACAGGTAAACCAAAGTCCTGAATGCCCTGCAGATGTTGTTGGAGCACGCTGGGTCCGTGCCCTTTTGGCATTGCTGGTTGGTCTTAAGCCTTGTCCCTTGGCACTGTGTTTACTCTTTGTGGATCCCTTTTGCCTGAAACTACTCGGGTCCCGCTCACCTGTATGACTAACGGAGTGAGCTTGCTCTCAGGGTTCACTCTTGGGATTTTCTGGATGGTTTTGGGAAGTCGTATCCCCCTCGTTGCGCTAGTACCCCCGATTTTGGAGTAGGTGGAGAACGGCTCGTGAAGACTCCATCCTCGTCGGGTAAATTACTGGGCTGCGTGAAGCTACTTCCCAGCCTAGGGTCCGCATACCCCGTCGTGCCCTTGTCCCTGCCCGGTTGTAGCACATACCTCCATCTGGGCGGCCTTATTTCCCTCATGCTGCCCAATGGGTGTCTGGTAGGTGTGGTGCAGAGTGTTCCTCAGGATTTGTGTATACCTGTTCTTAGCAACACCAAAGGGACAGGACCTGTTAGCAAGGAGGAGCAGGTACCATGCAGAAGGGCATATTGCACGCACCCTTGTGACGACCTGATAGGCCAAGGCGTCACACATGCCCTTCACCACCACTCAATTCCCCATGTCACCACTAATTTAAAAAAGAAGATGCAACTAGCGGTGAATAAATTGGTGACGAGAGGCCATTGGCTCATCTTCCATTGACCAGCTTGAGGCACAGCAGACACGATGACGTAACATCATTGCATGCTCTGTGGGGAGCATCGGTGCATCGGGGGCCAGAGCAGGGTGCCCAGAGAATAGGAGAAAGGTGAGTATGTGTTTTGTTTTATGTAAGAGTCTGAGTGGGGGCTCATAACGTATATAGGAGTTACGAAACTCTACATGGCAACTCAGCTGATCACATAGATTTTGCATGGGATTAAAGTCTGCAAAAAGCGCAGGCCCCTCTACTTGAGGTAGCCTCTAGTAGCCATTCCCTATTGATGAGAGCTTGATGAGCTGGAGCATTATCATCTATGAAGATGAAACTAGGTTTGTCTTGTTCATGCAGAAGAACAATTACTGGATTAATAATATAATTAAAGGCGAGGGGGATTGTAACTGTACCATTCACAAAGTGTAAGGCAGTTCTGCTTTGACTAGATACATCTACCCACACTGTAACACCACCACCACCACCACCACCACCAAAGACTTGTCTAATGACAACAGTGACTGATTCTTAGCGTTCTCCTTAACGTTTAAAAAATCATTGATGGACACCATTTCTGCTCAGTGTGAATCACCTTTTATCAGTGAATAGAAGTGAGACCCATTGGTCCCTCATCCAGTGTAGATGCTCCCTGGCCCAAGCAAGGTGATGATTCCGGTGACTGGTGGTGTGGTCAGGTACCTTTGCAGGCAATCTATCTTGCAGACCTCGCTAATGTATATGGTTCTGAATGGTCTTGCATGACACTTAGGTGCCTCTCGTTTCTCTGAAGCAGTCGTCAGAGTGGGATGTGGTCAAAACAAGTCCACTTCTATGCCTCTCTGTAACTTTTCCAGTCTCTCACTATCTGTTACAACCTGCTGATGACACTCTGTGACACTCTAATCTCAATGGCCACTTCCATCTGAGAACAACTTGATTGAAGCCTCGCAATAGCGCGGTACTATTGATCAATTGTTAGATGTCGCCTTGATCTTATGATATCAAGATATGATGATGAGGACTGTTTAAACACCATTTCTAATAAAACCCTGAAATTTATTGGGCGATTTTATTCTCCTCCCACCTGACTTCTGGACTGCTAAAATTTGTGCTGGTTATTGAGTTGGCAGATTAAAAAAGATGAAGATGCAGATTTAGAGGATTTATTATCTGACCTCATGGCTGGATTTACAATTACACTGCTTAGTACTGTATGTAACACAAAAGGAACAAAAGAAAAATGGGAGAGACAAGCGACATAGGGTAATATGGTATTTTAAAATTGAGAAGTACACACCGGACTGGCTTTGAGGTCCTGATTAGAGATGAGCGCGGTTCGCGATTCGAGGTTCTCCAGTTCGCGGCTCGGGTGATTTTGGGGGCTGTTCTAGATCGAACTAGAACTTGAGCTTTTTGCTAAAGCTCGATAGTTCTAGATACGTTCGAGAACGGTTCTAGCAGCAAAAAGACAAGCTAAATACTAGCTGGCTTTCCGCTGTAATAGTGTAAGTCACTCTGTGACTCACACTATTATGAAATTTCAGCGTATAGTGTGCGGGGACTGCGCATTCAGATCACTGCTGTTTGGATATTTTTTTTTTTTTTTTCCTTGTCATCCTTCCCTAAGCGCGTGCGTGTAGTGGGGCGGGCCAGCATGTCAGCCAATCCCAGACACACACACAGCTAAGTGGACTTTTAGCCAGAGAAGCAACGGCATGTGTGATAGGATGTCCATGTCACTTGTCCACGCATTATAAAAACGGACATTTTCCTCCAGCACGCCATTATCTGCCTTCTGCGTCTTGGTGTCAGTCACCGCTGGTGTAGCTCCTGTCTCCGATACTGCTGTGTACGCTCTATACACAGCGCTATACAGAATAGGGATAGCAGTTTCTTTTAGTCCTTGTAAGGGCTAATACCGGCTGGGTCAGAGCCATAGGTGACAGTCAGGTCCGTGAAAACAGATTTTAACAGCTACACAAGATGACAGCGTCTGTGTAGCTAAGGTCAGGGATTTCCTCCCTGCATTTCCCCATTAGGAGGGATAGAAAGGGAGGCTTCCTTTCCTCTACCCAGACCCACAACCCTGCCACTGTACCCTCCTGCCCTTTGCACACTCAAACTCATTGTTAATAAGCCATTATACTAGCAAACACTGAGGAAACTTAGTGGCATCCTAAAAGTGGCTGTTGGACTTCCATTAGTGTCCCACTGGTGCAAACCTATGTGCAGCACCTCTGCATTGCACACTCAAACTCATTGTTACTAAGCCATTATACTAGCAAACACTGAGTAAACTTAGTGGCATCCTAAAAGTGGCTGTTGGACTTCCATTAGTGTCCCACTGGTGCAAACCTATGTGCAGCACCTCTGCATTGCACACTCAAACTCATTGTTACTAAGCCATTATACTAGCAAACTATGCTGCCAGTTTAAGGGCCGTAGTTGCATTGTCAGGGATAGTTATTGTTGTTTATTCTGCTGTTAATAAAGATAGACCACCGCTGCAATCTACACCACCTCTCAATTTTTACTACCACATTTTAAGTGCACAATCTTGTCGCAATCAAAATGAGTGGCAAAATGACAGATGCTGGTGGAAAGGGGAAGAGGCGTGTTGGAAAAGGAAAAAAAGGGTTTGTCCGTGGGGAAGGTGGCAAAGCTCTATTAACATCTGCTGAAGATAGACCATCTTCCAGCAAAAGTAAGATGTCTACTACTTACCGTGGACAATCTGATGTGCTCCCTTTTTCACGGACACGAACAACTGAAACAAAGGTAGATGATGGCCAAAAAAAGAAAATGCTTGAATGGATCTCAAATGGTCCAACAAGTACCCTCTACTCCACCTCAACTACCGCATCCAAAAAACACCAGTCCTCTGAGTTGTCATCCCAATCACACTTGCTTTCTCCCAGCTCTGAAGTCTCCATCCGCCCTGCACAGTATGGTGGAACTGAGAAGGCTGAGTCTGCAGAGCTGTTCAGCCACACTATAGCCTGGGAATCAGAGGTCTGATCCCAAGCTACAGTGAGTACAGACCAGGAAATGGTCTGCAGTGATGCCCAGAACCTTTGTGACTCAGATTCAGGCCGTGATGACCAAGTTTCTAAGCATAATGTTGACCCTTATTCACAAACTGAAACACCTGTTGTAATAGACAATGAGGAACATACTGATGACGATGAGACGCAGACACCAGATTGGGATGACAACTTAAATCTTCGGTCAGGGCAAGAAGAGGCTCGGTCTGAGGGTGAGGGGAGTGCAAACACAACAATTGATGATTAAGTTCTAGATCCCACCTACTGTCAACCCACAGTCAGGCCCTCGAGGAGGTCAACAGAGACGGTGGAGGAGGATGCAACTGACGATGAACTTACCTTGCGCCTTCCTGGACAGAGTCAGAGTACTGGTAGCACATCTACAACTGCATCCTCAGCCACCACTGTGCCTCTGAGCACTAGTCGGGGTGGATCAGCAGGTCGCATGCCCTCTAAGCCTTGCCTAGCCTGGTCCTTTTTTGACATAGCAAAAGATCGCCCAAATTATGTGATCTGTAAAATTTATCGTGATTCTGTTAGTAGAGGGCAAAACCTCAGCAGTTTGACAACTTCTTCCATGAATCGTCACATGAATAAATATCATATGTCCCAGTGGGAAGCTCACCGTGCAGCAATGCGGCCTAGCGGAGCGAACCATCCACCGCCTGCCCCTTCCAGTGCATCCACGCGCTCTTCATCTTCTAGGACTGTGGGGACAGCTTTCACACCTGGTTTTCCACACACAACTTCCACCACTGTAACCGCAACAGGCAGTTTGCTTGGTAGGTCGTCAGTTGGTTTGGAAGGGGAAACAAGTGTGTGTGTACAGCTCTCCCAGACATCGATAGCACCAACGTTGGATGAAGGCAACATCATGTCTCCGCCTGCACTTTCCTCACAAAGCTGCATTTTTCCAGGGACACCCTACTCAACACCGTCTACACACAGGAGCCAGATCTCTGTCCCTCAGATGTGGACAAATAAAAGGCCATTTCCTGCGACCCATGACAAAGCTAAGGACATAATTTTAGCCATAGAAAGGGACGCACGTATGCAGGAGTATCAGCAGAAGCTGTTACTCGATCTTAGCTCGGCTTTTTCACCAAACAACCGGGCAGGTGCAGGGAGTGAATCTCCCAGTTGTAACTTGACAAACATCGGACGGTCTCGTCATCTTCAACAGTCTACCCGTACCAGTAGCACCGTATCTGGTGCTGGTAACAGCAATTTTATGGAATCTTTTCAGAATTTTTTTAGACCCTCCTTTGCAAGGCCACCAGAGACAACAAGTCTGACACATAGTCAACGGCTGGAGAGGATGATACAGGAGTATCTCCAAATGAATATTGATGCCATTACTTTGCAAATGGAGCCTTGCTCATTTTGGGCTTCAAATCTTGAAAAATGGCCAAAACTCTCCACTTACGCCTTGGAGATTTTGTCGTGTCCAGCTGCCAGCGTTGTCTCTGAACGTGTCTTCAGTGCTGCTAGGTGTGTGCTGACAGATAAGCGCACGCGTCTGTCCAGTGACAATGTGGACAGATTAACGTTCATCAAAATGAACAAGTCATGGATCCACAAGGAATTTACTACCCCTGTGTCATCCTGGGGAGATTAAATGCTTGTGTATTTTGAATGTGCTTGATGCAAATCTAGCTGTGAAGTGTCCAACTGGGGCAGAAGTGCTGCCACTGATGGGGTGGGTGTGTGTGTGGCCCAATTTTTGGAAAAAAGGGAGACTCTTCTTGGAGCAACACTTGCTGTGTTTTTAAAAATGATCCAAGATGCACAGCGCTGGGATCAGGAATGACTTTGCTACCTACTCCGGTGTCATCCTGGGGACGGTTAAGAATAGCGTATTTTTGAATGTGCTTGATGCAAATCTAGCTGTGAAGTGTACAACTGGGGCACAAGTGCTGCCACTGAAGGGGTGGGTGTGTGTGTGGCCCAATTTTTGGAAAAAAGGGAGACTCTTCTTGGAGCAACCCTTGCTGTGTTTTTAAAAATGATCCAAGATGCACAGCGCTGGGATCAGGAATGACTTTGCTACCTACCCTGGTGTCATCCTGGGGACGGTTAAGTATGGCGTATTTTTGAATGTGCTTGATGCAAATCTAGCTGTGAAGTGTACAACTGGGGCACAAGTGCTGCCACTGAAAAAGAAGGGTGTGTGTGTGGCCCAATTTTTGGAAAAAAGGGAGACTCTTCTTGGAGTAACCCTTGCTGTGTTTTTAAAAATGATCCAAGATGCAAAGCACTGGGATCAGGAATGACTTTTCTACCTACCCCGGTGTCATCCTGGGGACGGTTAAGTATGGCTTATTTTTGAATGTGCTTGATGCAAATCTAGCTGTGAAGTGTACAACTGGGGCACAAGTGCTGCCACTGAAGTGGTGGGTGTGTGTGTGGCCCAATTTTTGGAAAAAAGGGAGACTCTTCTTGGAGTAACCCTTGCTGTGTTTTTAAAAATGATCCAAGATGCACAGAGCTGGGATCAGGAAAGACTTTGCTACCTACCCCGGTGTCATCCTGGGGACTGTTAAGTATGGCGTATTTTTGAATGTGCTTGATGCAAATCTAGCTGTGAAGTGTACAACTGGGGCACAAGTGCTGCCACTGAAGGGGAGGGTGTGTGTGGTCCAATTTTTGGAAAAAAGGGAGACTCCGCTTGGAGCAACCCTTGCTTACATTGTTTTTAAAAATGATCCAAGATGAACAGAGCTGGGATCAGGAAAGACTTTGCTACCTACCCCGGTGTCATCCAGGGGATGGTTAAGTATGGCTAATTTTTGAATGTGCTTGATGCAAATCTAGCTGTGAAGTGTACAACTGGGGCACAAGTGCTGCCACTGAAGGGGTGGGTGTGTGTGTGGCCCAATTTTTGGAAAAAAGGGAGACTCTTCTTGGAGTAACCCTTGCTGTGTTTTTAAAAATGATCCAAGATGCACAGCGCTGGGATCAGGAATGACTTTGCTACCTACCCCGGTGCCATCCTGGGGACGGTTAAGTATGGCAAATTTTTGAATGTGCTTGATGCAAATCTAGCTGTGAAGTGTACAACTAGGGCACAAGTGCTGCCACTGAAGGGGTGGGTGTGTGTGTGGCCCAATTTTTGGAAAAAAGGGAGACTCCGCTTGGAGTAACCCTTGCTTACATTGTTTTTAAAAATGATCCAAGATGCACAGAGCTGGGATCAGGAAAGACTTTGCTACCTACCCTGGTGTCATCCTGGGGACTGTTAAGTATGGCGTATTTTTGAATGTGCTTGATGCAAATCTAGCTGTGAAGTGTACAACTGGGGCACAAGTGCTGCCACTGAAGGGGTGGGTGTGTGTGTGTGGCCCAATTTTTGGAAAAAAGGGAGACTCCGCTTGGAGTAACCCTTGCTTACATTGTTTTTAAAAATGATCCAAGATGCACAGAGCTGGGATCAGGAAAGACTTTGCTACCTACCCCGGTGTCATCCTGGGGACTGTTAAGTATGGCGAATTTTGAATGTGCTTGATGCGAATCTAACTGTGAAGTGTACAACTGGGGCACAAGTGCTGCCACTGAAGGGGAGGGTGTGTGTGGTCCAATTTTTGGAATAAAGGAAGACTCCGCTTGGAGCAACCCTTGCTTACATTGTTTTTAAAAATGATCCAAGATGAACAGAGCTGGGATCAGGAAAGACTTTGCTACCTACCTCGGTGTCATCCAGGGAACGGTTAAGTATGGCGTATTTTTGAATGGGCTTGATGCAAATCTAGCTGTGAAGTGTACAACTGGGGCACAACTGCTGCCACTGAAAAGGAGGGTGTGTGTGTGGCCCAATTTTTGGAAAAAAGGGAGACTCTTCTTGGAGTAACCCCTGCTGTGTTTTTAAAAATGATCCAAGATGCACAGCGCTGGGATCAGGAATGACTTTGCTACCTACCCCGGTGTCATCCTGGGGACGGTTAAGTATGGCGTATTTTTGAATGTGTTTGATGCAAATCTAGCTGTGAAGTGTACAACTGTGGCACAAGTGCTGCCACTGAAGGGGTGGGTGTGTGTGTGGCCCAATTTTTGGAAAAAAGGGAGACTCCGCTTAGAGTAACCCTTGCTTACATTGTTTTTAAAAATGATCCAAGATGCACAGAGCTGGGATCAGGAAAGACTTTGATACCTACCCCGGTGTCATCCTGGGGACAGTTAAGTATGGCGTATTTTTGAATGTGCTTGATGCAAATCTAGCTGTGAAGTGTACAACTGGGGTACAAGTGCTGCCACTGAAGGGGTGGGTGTGTGTGTGTGGCCCAATGTTTGGAAAAAAGGGAGACTCCGCTTGGAGCAACCCTTGCTTACATTGTTTTTAAAAATGATCCAAGATGCACAGCGCTGGGATCAGGAATGACTTTGCTACCTACCCCGGTGTCATCCTGGGGACGGTTAAGTATGGCGTATTTTTGAATGTGCTTGATGCAAATCTAGCTGTGAAGTGTACAAATGGGGCACAAGTGCTGCCACTGAAGGGGAGGGTGTGTGTGTGGCCCAATTTTTGGAAAAAAGGTTGACTCTTCTTGGAGTAACCCTTGCTGTGTTTTTAAAAATGATCCAAGATGCACAGAGCTGGGATCAGGAAAGACTTTGCTACCTACCCCGGTGTCATCCTGGGGACGGTTAAGTAAGGCGTATTTTTGAATGTGCTTGATGCAAATCTAGCTGTGAAGTGTACAACTGGGGCACAAGTGCTGCCACTGAAGGGGTGGGTGTGTGTGGCCCAATTTTTGGAAAAAAGGGAGACTCCGCATGGAGTAACCCTTGCTTACATTGTTTTTAAAAATTATCCAAGATGCACAGAGCTGGGATCAGGAAAGACTTTGCTACCTACCCCGGTGTCATCCTGGGGACGGTTAAGTATGGCGTATTTTTGAAAGTGCTTGATGCAAATCTAGCTGTGAAGTGTACAACTGGGGCACAACTGCTGCCACTGAAGGGGTGGGTGTGTGTGTGTGGCCCAATTTTTAGAAAAAAGGGAGACTCCGCTTGGAGTAACTTTTGCTTACATTGTTTTTAAAAATGATCCAAGATGCATACAGCTGGGATCAGGAAAGACTTTGCTACCTACCCCGGTGTCATCCTGGGGACGGTTAAGTATGGCGTATTTTTGAATGTGCTTGATGCAAATCTAGCTGTGAAGTGTACAACTGGGGCACAAGTGCTGCCACTGAAGGGGTGGGTGTGTGTGTGGCCCAATTTTTGGAAAAAAGGGAGACTCCGCTTGGAGTAACCCTTGCTGTGTTTTTAAAAATGATCCAAGATGCACAGCGCTGGGATCAGGAATGACTTTGCTACCTACCCCGGTGTCATCCTGGGGACGGTTAAGTATGGCAAATTTTTGAATGTGCTTGATGCAAATCTAGCTGTGAAGTGTACAACTGGGGCACAAGTGCTGCCACTGAAGGGGTGGGTGTGTGTGTGGCCCAATTTTTGGAAAAAAGGGAGACTCCGCTTGGAGTAACCCTTGCTTACATTGTTTTTAAAAATGATCCAAGATGCACAGAGCTGGGATCAGGAAAGACTTTGCTACCTACCCTGGTGTCATCCTGGGGACTGTTAAGTATGGCGTATTTTTGAATGTGCTTGATGCAAATCTAGCTGTGAAGTGTACAACTGGGGCACAAGTGCTGCCACTGAAGGGGTGGGTGTGTGTGTGTGGCCCAATTTTTGGAAAAAAGGGAGACTCCGCTTGGAGTAACCCTTGCTTACATTGTTTTTAAAAATGATCCAAGATGCACAGAGCTGGGATCAGGAAATACTTTGCTACCTACCCCGGTGTCATCCTGGGGACTGTTAAGTATGGCGAATTTTGAATGTGCTTGATGCGAATCTAACTGTGAAGTGTACAACTGGGGCACAAGTGCTGCCACTGAAGGGGAGGGTGTGTGTGGTCCAATTTTTGGAAAAAAGGGAGACTCCGCTTGGAGCAACCCTTGCTTACATTGTTTTTAAAAATGATCCAAGATGAACAGAGCTGGGATCAGGAAAGACTTTGCTACCTACCTCGGTGTCATCCAGGGGACGGTTAAGTATGGCGTATTTTTGAATGGGCTTGATGCAAATCTAGCTGTGAAGTGTACAACTGGGGCACAACTGCTGCCACTGAAAAGGAGGGTGTGTGTGTGGCCCAATTTTTGGAAAAAAGGGAGACTCTTCTTGGAGTAACCCCTGCTGTGTTTTTAAAAATGATCCAAGATGCACAGCGCTGGGATCAGGAATGACTTTGCTACCTACCCCGGTGTCATCCTGGGGACGGTTAAGTATGGCGTATTTTTGAATGTGTTTGATGCAAATCTAGCTGTGAAGTGTACAACTGTGGCACAAGTGCTGCCACTGAAGGGGTGGGTGTGTGTGTGGCCCAATTTTTGGAAAAAAGGGAGACTCCGCTTAGAGTAACCCTTGCTTACATTGTTTTTAAAAATGATCCAAGATGCACAGCGCTGGGATGAGGAATGACTTTGCTACCTACCCCGGTGTCATCCTGGGGACGGTTAAGTATGGCGTATTTTTTAATGTGCTTGATGCAAATCTAGCTGTGAAGTGTACAAATGGGGCACAAGTGCTGCCACTGAAGGGGAGGGTGTGTGTGTGGCCCAATTTTTGGAAAAAAGGTTGACTCTTCTTGGAGTAACCCTTGCTGTGTTTTTAAAAATGATCCAAGATGCACAGAGCTGGGATCAGGAAAGACTTTGCTACCTACCCCGGTGTCATCCTGGGGACGGTTAAGTAAGGCGTATTTTTGAATGTGCTTGATGCAAATCTAGCTGTGAAGTGTACAACTGGGGCACAAGTGCTGCCACTGAAGAGGTGGGTGTGTGTGGCCCAATTTTTGGAAAAAAGGGAGACTCCGCATGGAGTAACCCTTGCTTACATTGTTTTTAAAAATGATCCAAGATGCACAGAGCTGGGACCAGGAAAGACTTTGCTACCTACCCCGGTGTCATCCTGGGGACGGTTAAGTATGGCGTATTTTTGAATGTGCTTGATGCAAATCTAGCTGTGAAGTGTACAACCGGGGCACAACTGCTGCCACTGAAGGGGTGGGTGTGTGTGTGTGGCCCAATTTTTAGAAAAAAGGGAGACTCCGCTTGGAGTAACTTTTGCTTACATTGTTTTTAAAAATGATCCAAGATGCATACAGCTGGGATCAGGAAAGACTTTGCTACCTACCCCGGTGTCATCCTGGGGACGGTTAAGTATGGCGTATTTTTGAATGTGCTTGATGCAAATCTAGCTGTGAAGTGTACAACTGGGGCACAAGTGCTGCCACTGAAGGGGTGGGTGTGTGTGTGGCCCAATTTTTGGAAAAAAGGGAGACTCTTCTTGGAATAAGCCTTGCTGTGTTTTTAAAAATGATCCAAGATGCACAGCGCTGGGATCAGGAATGACTTTGCTACCTACCCCGGTGTCATCCTGGGGACGGTTAAGTAAGGCGTATTTTTGAATGTGCTTGATGCAAATCTAGCTGTGAAGTGTACAACTGGGGCACAAGTGCTGCCACTGAAGGGGTGTGTGTGTGTGTGGCCCAATTTTTGGAAAAAAGGGAGACTCTTCTTGGAGTAACCCTTGCTGTGTTTTTAAAAATGATCCAAGATGCAGAGCGCTGGGATCAGGAATGACTTTGCTACCTACCCCGGTGTCATCCTGGGGACGGTTAAGTATGGCGTATTTTTTAATGTGCTTGATGCAAATCTAGCTGTGAAGTGTACAACTGGGGCACAAGTGCTGCCACTGAAGGGGTGGGTGTGTGTGTGGCCCAATTTTTGGAAAAAAGGGAGACTCCGCTTGGAGTCACCTTGCGGTGTTTTACATGATTTTAGAAGGGCGTGCCATGCCTATATCTGTGTCTCCTTCTCTTTTTCCTTGTCCTACTCTTTTGTTTTCGCATGAGTATTAGTCCTTGTCACTTTCCCATGTGTTTGTGTTGTGTTGTGAGTTGTTTGTCACCTTTTGGACACCTTTGAGGGTGTTTTCTAGGTGTTTTTATGTGTTTGTGATTGCCTGCCATTGTTTCCTATGCGGTTCGAGTGGTTCGTCGAACGTTCGCCGAACCGAACTCGAACGAGACCTCCGTTCGACGAACCGAACTCGAGCCGAACCGCGACCGGTTCGCTCATCTCCAGTCCTGATAACTTCAAAAATGGTCCATAATGGCCTTTCTCCAGGACTGCTATAAAATGTCCATTATTTTCTTGCTTCTTCTGCCACGGTAGAGTAGCACCTGTGCCTGATGGTGTTTAACATCTGCCTCTGAGAAATCTTCTGCCCCCATCTAGAGGTAGGGACGATTCTGAATGGGTACACCTTGTTTGAGTGGGATGGCTTTTACACTTTTTTTTAATAAAAAAAAATGTCAACTAAATACCGTACGTTATTTATAGTTAGCTCAACACATATTTGGCCAGTGACCAAATCTTCATGATTTGTGCTCTGCATGCCACTATTTTTGAGACAATAATGCAATAAAGATTTTTCTACAAAACTTCCTCCTTTCAGGGACTGAAAAGTAATTGGACAAATTTACTTTACCATAAATAAAAAGCTAATTTTTAACACTAGAAACCTTTGCAGGCACTAAATGCCTGAAACAAGTGAGGGGAGACAGCACGATCTGAGAGTGGCATGCACCAAATAAAAGTGTAAATTCACGGACATATTCCAACTGTAATAAAATAAAAAATGAGATTTTTAGCAAACAATTGATCAATTTTTTGAGCCACCCCTGCCACGTCAAGGCAAATCTCAATAGGGGGGGTCCTACTCTATATTTTATATTTCAGTGGGCTATACGGCCTCCTAGATACAGTAAAAGCAGAACCATATATGTTCTGCCTTTATTTTTAGTTGCTGGTCTGGCACTGTGAAGGTCAGTTCTGACATTTGTGACATTGTCCTGATGTGTGTGGCGTCTGCTGCACATGCTGGGACCTGGGCTGCCTTTATCCACAGTTGCCTACTTTTTGCAACATGGAAGCAGTTATAAAATGGTCACAGGTATGTGTTGCTCTATTATGGTTCTGCTTTTAATGTATCTAGGAGGCCGCATGGCACAATGAAATATAAAATATAGAGTAGGACCCCCCTATTGAGATTTGACGTAACGTGGCAGGGATGGCTCAAAAAAATTGATCAATCGTTTGCTAAAAATCTCATTTTTTATTATAGTACAGTTGAATTGATCCGTGAATTTACACTTTTTATTAGTGCATGCTATTTTCAGATAGTGCTGCTTCTCCCCTCTGTTTTTGTACTAAATGCCTGAAGTCTGGAAGCCATGGACGTCACCAAATGCTGAGTTTCCACCTTTGAGATGCTTTACTGCAGCTCACTTCAGTTATTTGATGTTTGTGAGTCCTTCTGTCTTAAATTTTGGCTTAAACATATGAAATGCAGCTTGATGAGGTTGAGATCTAGTAATTGTTGAAACTTCCACTTTTTTTGCCTTAAAAATTCCTGGATTGTTTTTGCAGTATTTTTTTGATCATTTTTTCATATTTACTTGCAGAATTTGCATGAATCTGAGCAGAACGTATCCACTGCACATTTCAGAATAATTCCAGCTGCTTCTGTCTTCAGTCACATCATCAATAAACAGTAGTTTATTTATTTAACATTATAAGTTATGCATACCTGGCCATCACACTGCCTCCACCATGTTTTAAAGTGGATGTGCTGTGCTTTTGATTTTGAGACATTCCAAGCCTTCAACATACTTTCTTTTTCACATAATTTTGATACAGGTTGATCTTAGTTTCCTCTGTCCATACAAAGCTTTTCCAGAACTAGGCTGCTTCTTTAGTTGTTTTTGGGGGAGGGAATGTCTAATCTGGCTTTTCTATTTTTAAGGCTTATTCATGGTTTGCACCTTGTAGTGAACCCTCTCTATTTGCTCTCACGAAATCTTCTCTTGCTGGTAGACTTAGATACTGAAACACTGACTTCTTGGAAAGTGTTCATAAGTGGGGTGGATGTTGTGATGGTGTTTTTCTTCACCATGGAAAGGATTCTTCAACTATCCAGCACTCTGTTTTCTTCCATGGACTCCCAGGCCTTTTTGGGGTCCCAAACTCACCCGTGCACTCTTTTTTAGCAGAATGTACAAATCTGTTGATTAAGCTACCCATAAAATTTCTGGTATCTATTTTATGGATTTTGATTTTTCTTCAGCCTAATGATGTTTTTTCTCTTCCATTGAGGGATCCCTTGTCCGCAAGTTGTGGGTTCATAACAACATCTTATGAATGCAAATGAAACACCTAGAATCAGCTCTGAACCTTTTACCTCCTTAATTGTTAATGACTTAACAAGGGAACAGCCTATGTAGCCCATTAAAGATTTTTTGAGTTAATTGTCCAATTTTCTTTGGTCCCATTAAAATAAGGCAGCTACATATTAAAGAGCTGTGAATCCTAAATCCTTAGTCCGATTAGGATGTGAATACCCTGAAATTGAAGATGAGAATCTTCACTTGAAACACATTGATTCTACATACATAATTGCCAGTGTCTGTAACCCTATTCCAGCATGCACTGCGGCACTGCATACACGTCACTGCAGCTTCCGGGCACGAACTGCGCATGCGCAAGTAGCGGTGATGTCACTTCTCTTCCCACACACATGCAGTAGCACCCGCGTCTGGTCCGGCGCCTGTGTGGGAAGAGCGGTGATGTTAACTTATGTGCTCCCATTCTCTTTGGTTTTGTTAAAATTCCCTTTAAACAGAATTAAAAAAAAAAGATCTCAACTATTTTCTATTCTAAATTTTACTAATTTCATTAATAATGTTTGCCAAATAATATAGGCAAAAAAATTGCATTGGGGTGCTGAGCGAGAACGAGAAACATGTGTGCTGCTCTCTGATAACCCAGGTACTGGCCACCACCATACAAGGTGTGATAATAATCTGCTCAATGAACTGGGATAGACCATGTGATGTCACAGCTGCATGGAAGCTCACGCGGTCATACAAAACATCATTAACCCACTGTCTGATACTTCAGCAACGGAAAATTGTGCCGTCAATATTTTTTTTTCATGTTTGCAATCTTTGCTAATCAAATCTCAAATAGTTAAAATTTTCATGAACTTACAAATTTAAAGAAATTAAACTAGAAGTAAATCTTCTGCGTGTTAATCCGCTTGCCTCTATTGTAAATATTTTGGACAATTGTGAGATATATGTATAGGCAGAAACATTTGAGATAGAACGGCGTTGGGTAAAAGAGACAGGTAGGGTGCAACTAGCTGCTTGTTAGTGCTTTTTATATATATACAGTCAGGGCCAGAAATATTTGGACAGTGACACAAGTTTTGTTATTTTAGCTGTTTACAAAAACATGTTCAGAAATACAATTATATATATAATATGGGCTGAAAGTGCACACTCCCAGCTGCAATATGAGAGTTTTCACATCCAAATCGGAGAAAGGGTTTAGGAATCATAGCTCTGTAATGCATAGCCTCCTCTTTTTCAAGGGACCAAAAGTAATTGGACAAGGGACTCTAAGGGCTGCAATTAACTCTGAAGGCGTCTCCCTCGTTAACCTGTAATCAATGAAGTAGTTAAAAGGTCTGGGGTTGATTACAGGTGTGTGGTTTTGCATTTGGAAGCTGTTGCTGTGACCAGACAACATGCGGTCTAAGGAACTCTCAATTGAGGTGAAGCAGAACATCCTGAGGCTGAAAAAAAAGAAAAAATCCATCAGAGAGATAGCAGACATGCTTGGAGTAGCAAAATCAACAGTCGGGTACATTCTGAGAAAAAACGAATTGACTGGTGAGCTTGGGAACTCAAAAAGGCCTGGGCGTCCACGGATGACTACAGTGGTGGATGATCGCCGCATACTTTCTTTGGTAAAGAAGAACCCGTTCAGAACATCAACTGAAGTCCAGAACACTCTCAGTGAAGTAGATGTATCTGTCTCTAAGTCAACAGTAAAGAGAAGACTCCATGAAAGTAAATACAAAGGGTTCACATCTAGATGCAAAGCATTCATCAATTCCAAAAATAGACAGGCCAGAGTTAAATTTGCTGAAAAACACCTCATGAAGCCAGCTCAGTTCTGGAAAAGTATTCTATGGACAGATGAGACAAAGATCAACCTGTACCAGAATGATGGGAAGAAAAAAGTTTGGAGAAGAAAGGGAACGGCACATGATCCAAGGCACACCACATCCTCTGTAAAACATGGTGGAGGCAACGTGATGGCATGGGCATGCATGGCTTTCAATGGCACTGGGTCACTTGTATTTATTGATGACATAACAGCAGACAAGAGTAGCCGGATGAATTCTGAAGTGTACCGGGATATACTTTCAACCCAGATTCAGCCAAATGCTGCAAAGTTGATCGGACGGTGCTTCATAGTACAGATGGACAATGACCCCAAGCATACAGCCAAAGCTACCCAGGAGTTCATGAGTGCAAAAAAGTGGAACATTCTGCAATGGCCAAGTCAATCACCAGATCTTAACCCAATTGAGCATGCATTTCACTTGCTCAAATCCAGACTTAAGACGGAAAGACCCACAAACAAGCAAGACCTGAAGACTGCGGCTGTAAAGGCCTGGCAAAGCATTAAGAAGGAGGAAACCCAGTGTTTGGTGATGTCCATGGGTTCCAGACTTAAGGCAGTGATTGCCTCCAAAGGATTCGCAACAAAATATTGAAAATAAAAATATTTTGTTTGGGTTTGGTTTATTTGTCCAATTACTTTTGACCTCCTAAAATGTGGAGTGTTTGTAAAGAAATGTGTACAATTCCTACAATTTCTATCAGATATTTTTGTTCAAACCTTCAAATTAAACGTTACAATCTGCACTTGAATTCTGTTGTAGAGGTTTCATTTCAAATCCAATGTGGTGGCATGCAGAGCCCAACTCGCGAAAATTGTGTCACTGTCCAAATATTTCTGGACCTAACTGTATATATATATATATATATATATATACAGTGAAAAAATATAGAGAGCTGAGTTTCATATGGCCAAACATAATTTGAAAAGATAGCTAGTACACCCAAGTAAGTAGATAAATATTTATTACAAAAAGATCATATACAGATAGGGGTACTGTTATAAAAACTGGATTCATAACAGTATATAGCAGTGAAAGGTTACCGAACTAACAGAGATCACCCTTCCAGGGACCTAAAGAGCATTTATCAACATTCTATATAGGCAGACATAATGCATAGTCTACAGGATAAAGTCTCATGGTGAGGCCCACCAAACATATCACACAAAAGAACCCATAGGCTGTGCATGAATTAAAGCAACCGCTTACCCATAGTAAATGCCTATATAGTAGCCGTGTCAAAGGTCCGGTAAAGAAGAGGGAGGAAAGCCCCGACGCGTTTCGCTTGTAGTGCTTCCTCGGGGGGCGATGTGGATTCCCCCCGAGGAAGCACTAGAAGCGAAACGCGTCGGGGCTTTCCTCCCTCTTCTTTACCGGACCTTTGACACGGCTACTATATAGGCATTTACTATGGGTAAGCGGTTGCTTTAATTCATGCACAGCCTATGGGTTCTTTTGTGTGATATGTTTGGTGGGCCTCACCATGAGACTTTATCCTGTAGACTATGCATTATGTCTGCCTATATAGAATGTTGATAAATGCTGTTTAGGTCCCTGGAAGGGTGATCTCTGTTAGTTCGGTAACCTTTCACTGCTATATACTTTTATGAATCCAGTTTTTATAACAGTACCCCTATCTGTATATGATCTTTTTGTAATAAATATTTATCTACTTACTTGGGTGTACTAGCTATCTTTTCAAATTATGTTTGGCCATATGAAACTCAGCTCTCTATATTTTTTCATTGCTATATTGAGTGGCCCTTTATATTATACTGAATATCCATCTGTTACCCTATCTTATTGCTCATTAACATATATATATATACAGTGCCTACAAGTAGTATTCAACCCCCTGCAGATTTAGCAGGTTTGATAAGATACAAATAAGTTAGAGCCTGAAAAACTTCAAACAAGAGCAGGATTTATTAACAGATGCATAAATCTTACAAACCAACAAGTTATGTTGCTCAGTTAAATTTTAATACATTTTCAACATAAAAGTGTGGGTCAATTATTATTCAACCCCTAGGTTTAATATTTTGTGGAATAACCCTTGTTTGCAATTACATCTAATAATCGTCTTTTATAAGACCTGATCAGGCCAGCACAGGTCTCTGGAGTTATCTTGGCCCACTCCTCCATGCAGATCTTCTCCAAGTTATCTAGGTTCTTTGGGTGTCTCATGTGGACTTTAATCTTGAGCTCCTTCCACAAGTTTTCAATTGGGTTAAGGTCAGGAGACTGACTAGGCCACTGCAACACCTTGATTTTTTCCCTCTTGAACCAGGCCTTGGTTTTCTTGGCTGTGTGCTTTGGGTCGTTGTCTTGTTGGAAGATGAAATGACGACCCATCTTAAGATCCTTGATGGAGGAGCGGAGGTTCTTGGCCAAAATCTCCAGGTAGGCCGTGCTATCCATCTTCCCATGGATGCAGACCAGATGGCCAGGCCCCTTGGCTGAGAAACAGCCCACAGCATGATGCTGCCACCACCATGCTTGACTGTAGGGATGGTATTCTTGGGGTCGTATGCAGTGCCATCCAGTCTCCAAACGTCACGTGTGTGGTTGGCACCAAATATCTCGATCTTGGTTTCAACAGACCAGAGAACCTTGAACCAGTCTGTCTCAGAGTCCTCCAAGTGATCATGAGCAAACTGTAGACGAGCCTTGACATGACGCTTTGAAAGTAAAGGTACCTTACGGGCTCGTCTGGAACGGAGACCATTGCGGTGGAGTACGTTACTTATAGTATTGACTGAAACCAATGTCCCCACTGCCATGAGATCTTCCCGGAGCTCCTTCCTTGTTGTCCTTGGGTTAGCCTTGACTCTTCGGACAAGCCTGGCCTTGGAACGGGTGGAAACTTTTAAAGGCTGTCCAGGCCGTGGAAGGCTAACAGTAGTTCCATAAGACTTCCACTTCCGGATGATGCTCCCTACAGTGGAGACAGGTAGGCCCAACTCCTTGGAAAGGGTTTTGTACCCCTTGCCAGCCTTGTGACCCTCCACGATCTTGTCTCTGATGGCCTTGGAATGCTCCTTTGTCTTTCCCATGTTGACCAAGTATGAGTGCTGTTCACAAGTTTGGGGAGGGTCTGAATTAGTCATAAAAGGCTGGAAAAAGAGATAATTAATCCAAACATGTGAAGCTCATTGTTCTTTGTGCCTGAAATACTTCTTAACACTTTAGGGGAACCAAACAGAATTCTTGTGGTTTGAGGGGTTGAATAATAAATGAACCTCTGAATAAACTTTTCACAATTTAAAAAAAAAAATAAAAAAAGAAATAACATTCTTTTTTGCTGCAGTGCATTTCACACTTCCAGGCTGATCTACAGTCCAAATGTCACAATGCCAAGTTAATTCCGAATGTGTAAACCTGCTAAATCTGCAGGGGGTTGAATACTACTTGTAGGCACTGTATATGTATATATATGTATATATATATATATATATATATATATATATATATATATATATATATATATATATATACATATATATATTCTAAAAGTTCCAGAGACACCCTTAAATACCATGCTAGAGCTATCAATAGGTTACTAATGAGTAAGGAAGCCAACAAGCTAATTTTAGAGTCAGTGTCATAACCTGTTTCTAAATACCCTGTCACACACAACGAGATTGCTAACGAGATCGTTGCTGAGTCACAGTTTCGGTGAAGCAGTAATGATCCCATTAGCAATCTCATTATGTGTGACACCAACCAGCGATTAGGCCCCTGCTGTGAGATTGCTAGTCATTGCTGAATAGTCCGGACCATATTCTTCAAAGGTGATATCCTGCTGGGCAGGACACATCGCTGTGTTTGACACTGTGTGACAGGGTCCCACTGACTGCCGAGATCGTTATACAGGTCGCTACTGCGACCTGTATCGTTACTGCGTCGTTGGTAAGGTCTGACTGTTTGACATCTCATCAGCCAGCGACCTCCCAGCGATCCTTATCAGGTGGAATCGTTGTCGGGATCGCTGGTAAGTCGTTGTGTGTGACTGGGCCTAAAGTGTAAAGCGGGCTTTACACGCTATGAGATCGCTACAGCGATCTCGTTAAGGTCACGGATTTTGTGACGCACATCCGGCCGCTGTAGCGATCTCGTTGTGTGTGACTCCTAGGAGCGAATTTGGATTGTTGCAAAAACGTCCAAAATTGCTCCTCGTTGACATGGGGGTCCATTCTCAAATATCGCTGCTGTCGCGTGGGTGAAGTTGATCCTCGTCCCTGCAGCAGCACACATCGCTACGTGTGACGTCGCAGGAATGAGGAACCTATCCTTACCTGCCATACGCCAGCAATGAGGAAGGAAGGAGGTGGGCAGGATGTTCGTCCCGCTAATCTCCGCCCCTCCGCTTTGATTGGCAGGCCGCTTAGTGACATCACGGTGATGTTGCTGTGATGCCGAATGTGATCCCTTGAGGGAGGAATTGTTCGGCAGTCACAGCGACGCCGCCGACCAGGTAAGTGCATGTGACGCTGCCGTAGCGATAATGTTCGCTGCGGCAGCAATCACCAAATATCGGCATAACGATAGGGGCGGGTTCTATCACGCTCGCCATCGCTAGCATCGGCTAGCAATGTCGCAGCATGTAAAGCCCGCTTTAGTCAGGTCTTACTAATCCTCTTTTAGCTGCTTAAGTGGTTAGTTGGTTGGTTAGTCGATTAGTTAGTTAGCACTTTTACTATGAATCTGTTAAAGGAGTAGTCGAAGGCCTTGTTAGTTGTGACACAGCCCGCTGTTCGTCTGTCGCGCAGCCCGGTGTTCTTCCTCTGCACCCCCAACTGCCACGCTACTGCAATACAGTAATAAGCAGACTTTTTCTTCATGTTGTCACAAGCACAGACACAGTCACAGGTTCTTCAACCAAATGTCTTTACTTGTCAACTTCAAATACAGTTTCTTATCTCGCCTGAGGTGGGCACAATCTTGTTCTCCAAAGGGGTTACCATTAGCAACAGATAATTTGTACGTTTTGCTGGCCGACCGCTTCCCTGGTACTCGGGCTCCCATTGGGGTCCCTAAGCTCCTCATCTTCCCCTTCAGATTTACTATCCATGGCAGAATCAACAGTCTTTCCGGTCAGTCAGGACCTACTCTTCTCTCAAGAGCCCACTGACCTTCCGGTGACTGAGTGAATTTGCCAGGGAATGACCACCACCTGGGTTGGACTGCTTGTCTGGTAGCCGGATATGACCCAGGAGTTCAAGGCAAATTAAAGTTATTGGGGTTTTTCCTCCACCACGTCTCTCACAGATGCAGTCTGCTCCTTTCCCCAGGAACTCTCCTCACACTAACTGACTCCTTAACCGTTATTTTTAAAACTAAGCCCCTCCCCCTTCACTAACTCTCTCTAGCTCGGGAGTTCCAGGGAAGCAGCTTACACATTGTGGCCACCTAGTGACCGTTTAAACACATTGCAGCATAACATGAACTTCAAACATTACATTGTACAAATAGGGGATTTGCAGGTCTGGCTCGGCCAAGCCTTACACCCCCTTACAAATCCAATTTTAAAACAAAATTAACCGGAAATACAAAGGCTTAAAGTTTTGGCCTATTGTGTTTAGTTCAATTTAGTCATCCAAACCCGCGGTATAATCGGCTGAGAGTCCATTTTATATGGGGCCCCCTCAAACCTGTTATTGCAGCAGCCAATCCTTTTGTTCTTCCTGTAGGTGAGCCGCTGTCAGTGGCTCATTATTAGAGCTTATGAGCGCTTGGCCAACCAAGCATTCCTGTATATGAGAGTTTAGAGAGGTAGCTGTTGGCTGAACAATCGTTTGCCGACAATTATCTAATATGTATGGCAGGCTTACAACAGACCTGTCTTGACAATGGATGTTAACTCATTAGTGCTAACTGACATATCTTTTTGTGTTTGCTGTTTTGCAGAATTTTTTTTTTCCGAGACCACCTTGAAGTTTTAAATGGTAGATTCCTGTGTACTAGAAACATATTTTCCGAGCCGAAGATTTATTTCAATAATTGCAACATTAGAAGCATCTCTGTATGCGGCCTTTTAAGATATACATTTTACTGGGAACTTTTGATGTAATCTAAGCACAACTTATTTCTTGACATCTTTGATCTTAAGGTTAGTGGTCTAATCTACCACACAACTGCATTTTTATTGATCTGTTCTCATGCTGAGCAAATCAAGTCTCTTTTTATAGGGTAGATTGAGCAAAGATAGTAAAACTGCCTTCAAGACAGAGTTTTAAATCAGTGTAATAACAGTGAAAGCTAAAGATAAGAATTTTATTACACGTCCAAACTTAACGTGAACTCCAAGTGTCATTAAATAGGTATGTGTCATTTACCAGCTTTGTTTATTTTAAGAGATACATTTGTTGCCACCCACAAGTATTGCGTTCTCTTTTTCTTTAGACATATTTTATTTTTTCTCTGCTTTTTATGACTTTTCCAATTTAGGGACATCTTCAGATAAAGACATGTCTCAGCGAAAATATTCTGAGCCATGTTATGGTAATGTGCTCCAGATAGCTGAGTTTTTTGGCATTAGTGGCTCTGGTAATATCAAGGTTACAAAATCAAATATAAGTGTATAGAATAAAGTCACGTTAGAATAACACTCATTTGTTTAGATGTAGCCGCTGAAATAGACATTCGGCACAACTCATAGTAAAAACAGAATGTGTGGTTTTACATAAGGATGATAATACACCCACTACACGTTATTATTTTATTTTTTTTAAATTATTCTCATTTTCTGCTGCTAGATTCCTTTTTAACCCTTTCTGGACCATACGATTTTCCGTTTTTGCGCTTTCGGATTTTTTATCCCATTGTGCCAAGAGCCATAACTTTTTTATTTTTCCCATAGTCATGTGAAGGTTGTTTTTTTGTTTTTTTTTTTTTTTTTACAAGTTAACCCTAGAACGCGCAGCCATAGAAATCTACCATAGAAAACAAGTAACCTAGCAGGCCTGCAAGGTATGCGTTCTAGGGTTAAGTTGTACACTAACCCCATCCATTATATCATGTCATATACTAGAAAACAGGAAAATTAATCCAATTCTGCAATTTTTTTTTTCGTTACCAATGGTAAACCTGACCTGGAAGTACGGTTCTCTAAGTCTTTTCAGCAATTGGGCATCTTGGTCGTAATTTTCCTTTTGGTTTGCACCGCTCCTCACCTACCCTGTTCAAATAAAGTGCCACTTTTCTGCAATTGGGCATCTTGGTCGTAATTTTTCTTTTGGTTCTCCAAGTTAGTAGAATCGCGCAGCTATCAAACATGTTTAGTTTTTGTTTTATTTAAATGGTGAAAAAAAAATCAGAAATGAAAACAAAAATGTCACTTGTGTTGACGTTTTCCGAGAACCGCAACGTTTTCATTTTTCAGGATATGTAGCTGTGTGAGGGCTTGTCTTTTCTGCCCAAAGCCAATATTTATATTGACATTACATTGGAGTAGATACAATGTTTTGATCGCCTCTAATTACATGTTTTTCTGTTCTTCTGGCGGCCATGATACTGATGTCACTGCTCTTCCAAGCGCCGGATCTCTTGCAAAGTCTATGAGTGTCAGAACGATGCTCCATAAGCATTGTTTGACAGATTCACTTGATTACAATGAACCTGTGTGGATTTTTCATTTTTATTTTTTTTTAAAAGTTGTGAATGAGGGTAAATGTCTTGTTTTACTTCTCTGTGCTTGTGTGTTTTGTGTTGACTATAATGGATTTGATTGACTACGGTTCATTCCCTGGACTATGTTGGACCTGGGTGGATTTTTTTGTAAAAATTTGGAAACAAGGGAAAGTTTAGAAGAGTGTTTATTTTAATAAAGGATTTGTGTGTCTTTTTTTATTTGCTGGGTAAGTAATCGGAGTGTCTGATGAAAGTGTCTCCATTACTAGCACCAGGGCTTGATGCCAGCTGCGATTTTGGACACTACACAGCTGACATTGACCCTAAAAACTACTACTGCAATTACCATGGCACCAGGACATCTGAAAGAGCTGAGACGAAGAGCCAGAATTAGAGCAACTCTTAGGCCGGGGCCACATGGGGGACTACTGCGATCCTCACATGACACTCTGCTCACGCTGGGAGCACAGCGGGAGTCAAGTGTCATGCGAGTGTCACTGCGATTGAGGTCCGATCATGCGATCGGACCTCAGTTGCAAAAGGCGGGCTGGCTCCGAGGAGGGGCGGGCCGGCGCTGTGGAGGGGAGGGCCGACGCTGCGGAGGACAGGGAGGGATTTATCTCCCTCTCTCCTCCATTGCCGGCTATTGCCATCCTCGCTCTGCACTCGCAGTACACCGGTGTACTGCGAGTACAATGCGATTTTTCTCTCACACCATAGACTTGAATGGGTGCGAGAGAAACAAAGATTGTGTTACACACGCAGCATGCTGCAACTATTTCCGCGGTCCTATTAAGGCTGACAAAATAATCGCTTATGTGTGCTGGCACATAGGCTAATATTGGTACGAGTGGAATGTGATGTTTTATCGCATTCCATTCATTCCGATTTTTATGCCGTGTGTCTTAGGCCTTAATACTCCACTTCTGGGGCAGCTGCAGGATGGTATTTTAGGCTGAGAAGGGTCAAAACCTTTTATTTTCCCAGCCTTATAATATCAGCCTGCAGCTGTCTGCTTTACCTTTCCTGGTTATGAAAAATGAAGGGGGGGACCTACTATGTTTTTTTCATTTATTCATTTATTTGGTTAACAGCTTTACAACCTACCTAGCTATCTGTTAGCCATCTATCCTCTATCGCTGTCATCTACCTGTCTATTTTCTCTATCTGTCTTTGCACATCTTTAAGAACTGAAAACCATTCATTTCAGTGTCATGCATTATTTCTGGTATGTGTCATGTGGATAGCACACGTATGGCACACGAATGTCACAGGGATGATACACACATACATATGAATGGCCACCCGGATGGTCAAAACAGATCGTGCCACAAGTATGTTTTTTGTGTGCATGTTTGAAGGAGTCCTTACTGCAACAGAAATAATATTTAATTTATATGCAAATGAGGAGGCATTGGTGTAATCTTGTCATGGCCAAGAGTTTGGTGCAGCATTACTCATCACTGTTAGAATATTGGGTGCTTTTCCTAGCTTCTAATTGACAGAGCCCTCTCCATAGAGCCTCATATGCGGCTGGACATATGCCTATGTTCATCCGCATGCACACAAACAATGGCTGTGCGCATTCTCCTCCCTGTCTTCTTTATTCTTATGCTGTTCACTGCACTAATACATCTGCAAGTATAGCAAGCATCAGAAGTATGGAGACAAGGAGGAGAACCCAAGCAAACACTGTGGGAGAGCACTCGTGCACACACATCGATAGCATTCAGAGAGTGCTCATGCCGTGAAGCTAGCACTGTCCATCAGAAGTTGGTGGCTGTCCCCAATATAGAAATGGAGGTGTAACCGTGTACCAAACTCTTCGCCATGCTAAGGGTGCACCGAAGTCTACTCATTTTGATACAAATTTAAAGTTATTTTCTCAGGCACTGTCCAATAACAGGTAGAGTGCTCACGTGGCTGTTATACCGGTTAAGACCCCTACAACACTGTATAGCCAAGTTAAAATGCATTTTGAGACTGACAGACTCCCTTGAAATGATTATTCATTCTTCTATAAAGGGATTATGGGCTAGCATCTATGGACTTTTTGCCTGTTTTAGAACATCAAAAATTACAGCTAACACAGAGGTTTCCATTTTTTCATGCTAGTTTCTCCTCCCTCTTCTTTAACCCTGCATAGTAATCTTTGTTTGTTTCCCATAGAAGTAAGTGGTTGTTTCCTGCCCTAGTTTACTACGTTTAATGAACCACAGTAAATGCTCTTTAAAAGACAGAAAAAGTATAAAATATCAAATTTAAAAAAATAAATAAATTAGTAAAATCAAGACTTGCCAGACAGCAATGGCCTTCACATTGTCCTTCTATGAACAAAATAAATAAGTAAAAAAAAAACAAAACAAAGAAATGTAATGCATGGGGCATGCCACAACTTTATTAAAAATATTAAAAATGTAACAAGAATGGGAGGATCTTGCTTAACCTGAGTGTGATTGGGAGGTCACAAGCATGCCACTCCACCCCTCCACCCGTGAGCACATTTTAGTTTGTATACTTTGATGCATCTCCCAATGGATGTAATATTCTTCCAGCAAAGTTCTCCCACCAGCCGGCTGTGGCAACAATCAATTATCATTTGCAATATAGAAATACATATACAAAAACATAAATGACTTAGGCTAAGTTCACACTTCCGTTGTTTTGCATCAGTCACATGCGTTGCTTGAAGTATGTGACTGATGCGTTGTACAACGGATGACAACGGTGACAAAGAAAAGAATTTCTTTGTCGGACTCCGTTGTGTGCGGGGGCCGGAGTTCGGGGGGCGGAGTTCGGGGGGCGGAGCTGAGGACGTCAGTGCCGCGGTCTGCATGGCTGGGGACAGGTGAGTGAGTGAGTGTGTGTGTATGTGTGTGTGTGTGTGTGTCTACATGCGTGTGTACATGCGGAGTGCGAGAGGGGGCGGAGTGCAAGGGAGCGGAGCCGAGCAGGGCCGTGGAGCTGAGAACGTCAGTGCTGCGGGGACTGCAGGGCTGGGGACAAGTGAGTGAGTGTGTGTGAGTGTGAGTGTGTGTGTGTGTGAGTGTGAGTGTGTGTACACATGCAGAGTGCGGGAGGGGGTGGAGCCGAGTGGTGAAGTGTCGGCCTCCTTGCACACTGTACCCAGGGTAAATATCGGGTAACTAAAAGCAAAGCACTTTTTGCTTGGTTACCCGATATTTATCTTGGATACCAGCGTACACCGCTTAGCACGGGCTCCCTGCACCCATAACCACTGTAAATATTGGGTAACTAACCAAAGCGCATTGCTTGGTTACCCGATGTTCATCCTGGTTACGGGGGCGGGGAGCCAGAGAGCGCATGTGCAGCAAAATCCTATGGATCACGCTGCTCAAAAAACGTTACAGGCTGTGTTGCTCCCGCCCGGCGGTCAGTTAAAAAACGACTGACCGCGACGCAGCGGATGCAACGCAGCATCATCAGTCACAATCCGTCACTAATAGAAGCCTATGGGGAAAAACAGGATTCCTGCAAAATATTTTGCAGGATACCGTAATTCCTCAAGGCTACGGATTGTGACTGATGCAAAACAACGGAAGTGTGAACTTAGCCTAAATGAAATAAAGTGTTTTAATATACATACACTACAGTTCAAAAGTTTGGGGTCACCCAGACAATTTTGTCTTGTCCATGAAATATCATACTTTTATTTATCAAATGAGTTGCATAATGAATAGAAAGTATAGTCCAGACAGTGACTAGGTTAGAAATAATGATTTTTACTTGAAATAATAATTTTCTCCTTCAGACTTTGCATTCGTCACAGAATGCTCCTTTCCAGCAATTACAGATTTGCAGAGCTTTGGCATTCTAGCTGTTAGTTTGCGGTAATCTGAAGATATTTCTCCCCATGCTTCCCCCTCCCACAAGTTGAATTGGCTTGATGGGCACTTTTTGCGTACCATATAATGTTACATCTCGTGGCTCTCCTCTTGCAAGGAATGAGGTGGTCCCCCATTCCTTGTCTGCCGCGAGCCTTCCTGCTCAGCAGCGCCAAAGGCCTGGGAGACTGCAGGAGTTTCCTCCTCCTAGATGCAGCAGAAGGGTGACACCTAGTGGTTTACTCCTTGTAAGGAATGGAGTGGTCTCCCATCCCTTGCCTGCCACGTGTCCTCCTGCTCAGCATCGCAGAGGGTCGGAGTGGTTGCACAGTGTGCAAAGGATTGATGCTCAGGGAAGCAGCAAGACTTCCCTTAGCTCTGCACATTGTGAAACCGAAGATCCCGCCTTTATGACCCAGAGGCAGGAGGTTGAGCATGTGCCCCACGTGACGTCTTCTGATTCGCTCACTGGTATCACACGGTCAGATAACGAGGCTGGTGATGTGCTGAATCCTGACTGGCCGGGCCAGGACGTCACAGATCATGATTGGGTCACATCCGTCCCGCGCCCGCCCTTGGCTGGAGCTACATCTCCTTAAAAACCCCTCCTGCCATCATGGCGGCGCGCGACCGTCCTTCTATGTTTGGATGTCTGGCAGCGTGCTGCCACGCCACTGTACAGACATTGTATTTTGCAGGTCTCGCCCCTGCCTTGCTGCTCCGGCAGTATTCCGTTTAACAGGCTGTGTTCCTGTCCCAGGTGAGCTCCTTGAATCTCTGTCGGACTCACCTGGTTTCTGAAGCACACGTGCGTGGGCACCTCTGTGCTACCCTCGTGCCATATTCCTGTGACTCCCGTTGGCACACGTGCGTAGGCACCTCTGTGCGTCCCCGTGCAACAGGTACACCGAGTTGTGAGCCCCGTGCCATACAACCCTCACTGGTTAGGGCGGACAGGTGTACGCAGATCGTCTGTGACATTCCAGACGATCTCTAGCAGCAACCCGCTCACTCTTCTCCCACCATAGCAGCGGTCCCTTACACCGCACAGTGGACCTTGACCGGCGGAAGCTGTCCATATACCATCTTGGCACGCTTCCCCGGGTCCCCCTCGTAACATTACGGTCGCGCCAAAGGTCTGGCTATGGCAGAAGAGCAGCAGCAGTTGCTGCGTTATGTGCAGCAGTTGGAGTCACGATTGGCAGATGTGGAGCGGTCTTCCCCCGATAAGGCTGCTCTAGCGACAATTGCCACCCAAGCTACCACTCAGGCTGTGGAATTGAGCGGAAAGTAGCCTCGCCTTGCGCTCCCAGAGCGCTTCAACGGGGACAGCTCCGAGTGCCATGGTTTCATAAACCAGGTTACCACCTACTTGGAGATGTCCGCCACTCTTTATGCTACTGAGAAGGCGAAAGTAGCATTCGTCCAGTCCCTGCTCACAGGGAGAGCGCTAAAATGGTCCACGCCGTTGTGGGAGCGCGGAGATCGGGTGGTGAATCACCTTCCAGTTTATCTTGAGGCCATGAGAAAGGTGTTCCTCGGGCCTCAAGTCACCCACGACTCCGCGCTGCGACTCCTACGCCTTCGGCAAAAGTCCACTTCAGTCGGGGACTTTGCGGTGCAGTTCAGGACACTCGCCACAGAGCTGGACTGGCCAGATAAAGTCCTTGTCCCTGTGTTCTGGGAGGGTCTGGCAGGGTTCGTCAAAGACGCGCTGGCCACGCGTGATGTGCCGACCACCTTAGAGGCCTTGATATGGCTTGCTTCTCGCATAGACATCCGCCACGCGGAGCGGAGGCTCGAGGTCTCTTCGGCACCCACGTCTACCTGGCCTACAGAGCCTCTGACTCTCCTTCCCCACCAGACCAGTCTCCCAGCCAGTTCTGTTGATGACTCTGTGGAGCCCATGGAAGTCTCCAAGGTGGTCTCCTCTACCACAGGCTCTCAGCCGCCGGTCGTTTGCTTTGCCTGTGGGCAGAGGGGACATGTAGCTACCCGATGTTCAAAACCATCGGAAAAGAGACAAAGTCTGGTTTCCATCAGAGGAGGAACCCTAGACGCTGCCTCTCCTTCTAAATTAACCCTCAGCGCCCAGTTGCAGTTCGGCACCACTGTCTTCCCTGCCCTGGCTTGCTTAGACACTGGCGCTGACGGCAATTTCATTTCAGCCTCCCTGGCAACTAGGTACTCTGTTCCCCTGGTCCTGTTGCCTAAACCAATCAGTGTCCAGGTAGTCAACGGGTCCCTACTTGTCAAACCCATTACCCAGATCACCGTCCCTCTCAGGATGGATGTACCACCAGGCCACCATGAGCAGGTGTCCTTTCTGGTGCTTCCAGAAGGGACGGATGAGATCCTACTAGGACTCCCCTGGTTGAAACGGCATGCTCCGATACTCAACTGGACAACAGGGGAGATCTCGTCCTGGGCAGGGTCATGTAAAGAACACCTCGGGACCACCGGGTCACCCACTCCCCTAGACCTGGTGCCACCTGGCCAGACCCTCGTTCCCCCTAGGTTACGGAACGATGTACTTTCCTGGGACCATACCTCCAAGGTCGTGGGCCTCTTCAGGTCCAAAAGGACCAGAGTTCTAGAGGCCAGGCATGATAGGTGGCCGACGGCCGACTCCTCGTCCGACAACCCTGAAGTAGCGAGGTTGGTTAAAACAAAAATCGTTCAGGGCAAGAGGTACTTCCTCGTGGAGTGGGTCGGTCGTGGACCGAAGCATAGGACCTGGGAATTGGAGGATCATGTCCACGCTCCGGGTTTGGTAGCAGCCTTTGAGCAGAGGCGGCGGGGGGGCCCTAGACAGGGGGGTAATGTTACATCTCGTGGCTCTCCTCTTGCAAGGAATGAGGTGGTCCCCCATTCCTTGTCTGCCGCGAGCCTTCCTGCTCAGCAGCGCCAAAGGCCTGGGAGACTGCAGGAGTTTCCTCCTCCTAGATGCAGCAGAAGGGTGACACCTAGTGGTTTACTCCTTGTAAGGAATGGAGTGGTCTCCCATCCCTTGCTTGCCACGTGTCCTCCTGCTCAGCATCGCAGAGGGTCGGAGTGGTTGCACAGTGTGCAAAGGATTGATGCTCAGGGAATCAGCAAGACTTCCCTTAGCTCTGCACATTGTGAAACCGAAGATCCCGCCTTTATGACCCAGAGGCAGGAGGTTGAGCATGTGCCCCACGTGACGTCTTCTGATTCGCTCACTGGTATCACACGGTCAGATAACGAGGCTGGTGATGTGCTGAATCCTGACTGGCCGGGCCAGGACGTCACAGATCATGATTGGGTCACATCCGTCCCGCGCCCGCCCTTGGCTGGAGCTACATCTCCTTAAAAACCCCTCCTGCCATCATGGCGGCGCGCGACCGTCCTTCTATGTTTGGATGTCTGGCAGCGTGCTGCCACGCCACTGTACAGACATTGTATTTTGCAGGTCTCGCCCCTGCCTTGCTGCTCCGGCAGTATTCCGTTTAACAGGCTGTGTTCCTGTCCCAGGTGAGCTCCTTGAATCTCTGTCGGACTCACCTGGTTTCTGAAGCACACGTGCGTGGGCACCTCTGTGCTAGTACACTAATTGGACAAATCGTCCCAGGAATATTATTATATAGTAATTAGTTCAATTATTCCAATTTTTTGATTTTTTTATTTTGTATAAATCAAAACTACATACCACCAACGTGCAGATATATCCATAAATAACTAGACCAGTGGTCGCATATATAAAATACACAGACAATATGTACGATAACCATATACAGTTGTCAAAAAAGTGAAGGTTCACAGAAAATGGGAATAGAGTCAGAGCCCAACTTATCCTTGGGACCATACAGACTGGTTCAGGCAGCGCCACACAGTATGGAAGTAAGGAAGATTTCAATCCTTATAAGTCCAAGGAAGTATATGGGGCAACTCTCCAGCAATTTCCTTTGTATTGGAGGTGAGCCTTCAAATTCATAGATTGGATAATCTCCACCTCAAACAGGTTATCTCCACCTCAACGCGTTTCCCCATACAGCACAAACGTATGGTTCATCAGGAGGCTACAAGATAAACATACTAAATCAGCAACCACAACTTACAATAAAACAGACATTTTTAAACATAGACACCACATGTGATATGGAGCATTTGATAGAGTATAATAAAGTACTTGCCCAACGAGATATAGTTGTCAGATATGCAGGTTCATGGCGCCATCAGCAGGGATCCATAGTAGACAGACAATGCTGAAGATATAACACTACCATAGTCCCAGGGCGAGGCGTCATGAAGCTGCATATCGGGATGGATTTAAATAGCCAGGAGCAGCTGGGTATAATCAATCAATTATGCAAATATAAGCCACTCAACAGGTGCAGATTGCCTAGTGTGGTGCGGGCGTAATGAATAGACATAGTCTAATATAGGGCCGTCCCACATCCCCATTAGCATGATAGGGAAACTTGTCCCAAGTTTCCTAGGTAACAAGCAAACCTATACGGAGGCTCAGCGGTGCCACAACAAGCCGGTCAGTGCGCATGCCCGGGATCTCCCGGGCAACGCACACAAACATCCGGCAGCCCTCGCACCGCACATATCGCGTACGCCCAGAGGGAGGCCCAGCGGCGCCACATGCAACCGGTTAGTGCGCATGCCCGGGATATCCCTGGCAACGCGCATAAACAACTACCGGCCGTGTGACGCCACAACGCCTCCCATCGCGCATGCACAGACAAGTGTCCGGCAGAGCGCATAAACAGAGGGACCCGGCGGCGCCTCAATACATAACGCACAGGTCCGGGACCCCTAGGCAAGGCGCATATAAATCTTAATGATGCGATAACGCCACCCCAACACTAGTACCACATACGTGGGACCCCCCGTGTCAGAGCACCATCCATAAATACAGATAAAAGTACCCTTCTAGACAAATTCATGCCATTAATCATACAAATTAATCGTGTCAGCCAATCGCTGTAATAATACTACAATCAGACCCTTCAATATATTTATTACTGGTAGTGGCAATTATTAACCACACATAATACAACAAGTTTACAGACAGGTGCAATGACAGTTGGAGTCCCCGCTTACAACACTTGGCACAAATATTAAATAGATAGAATACATAACACATAGTTCATAACACATCAGTGTACATAACTTGACCAATCGCCTATTTCCATTAGAAAATTAAACCCTAAACCCCGGCTAAGGCCATAATTATAGCTATATCCAGGTGTATCCTCCCCCCACACACATCACCAAAAAGGAGAAGAGGGGGGGGGGGGGGGCGTCTGGTTTTTTACACATATCTCAGAGCAAGCAATGTACATATATAGTAACCATCAATATGATTTTTTCTCAAACTGAGAAACTCTTCCAAAGTAGGGCATAAGGACTATCAAACAATTTAGGATTCCATAGACACTAAGTAGGGAGGAAGCAAGAAAAGGAAAGTTGTTCATTAAGCCCTCTCGGAGCCAATGAACCCATTTTGAAAATCCATGCCAATTCTCTTTGCAATACAACCCTATCGAAATCACCCCCCCTAGGGCTAGGCCTAACCACTTCCAGCACCGAGAACCGAACATGCGTAACATCACCACCATGAACCATGTTTACATGGCGAGAAATTGGCGTATCTCGTCCATTCCGGATATCAGAGAGATGTTCGCCAACCCGCCTCCGGAGTTCCCTCAGAGTCTTCCCGACATAGTCCATAGGACATGTACAGGTAGCCTTATAGACAACACCGGAGGTTTTACAGTTACAAAAGTCACGCAGGAAGAAAATTCTTCCTGTAGCCGCACTACTCACTCTTTTACATTGTTCCATGGACCCACAGTACTTACATGTGCCACAATGGAACATTCCGCATAGACGTCTATCCAACAGGTTCCAGGGGACCTAGGTCTTTGGTACATGCTATGCACCAATTTATCGCCTAGAGTACGACCCCGTCTATAGGTAATACTTGGAGATTTAGCAATATATTTAGCCAAATCGGGGTCAGCCCTCAGGATATTCCAGTGCTTTTTTATCACCGAGAATACCCTTTCGGACTGTACATCGAAGGTCCCAATGACTCGTGTAATATTAGAATCGTCCCCACGGACCCTGGGGATCATAAGATTATGCCTATTAGTGTCCCTGGCATGGGCATAAGATTGCTGTAGAATCCCCCTGGGATACCCCCTATCCAAAAAGCGACCAAAGAGATCTGAGGCTTGGGCCTTAAAATCACTCTCCCTAGAGCAATTTCTGCGGATCCGCAGAAATTGCCCCTTTGGGATACCCTTCCTAAGTGGGAGAGGATGATGGCTATCCCACCTAAGAAGGGAATTGGTCGCTGTTGGTTTACGATGAGTAAGGGTATGAATTTTACCCCCCTCATCTTTACATATTACCAAATCCAAAAAGGTAATGGAATTTCGATCACATGTATGGGTAAACCTCAACCCAAGAGAATTCCTGTTGAGGCCTTCAACAAACTGTTCGAACTCAAAAATAGACCCTGTCCAGAGGATGAGGATGTCATCAATGTACCGGACCCATAGTCCGATACATTGATGAGACTCCCCATCCTCCCCCCCAAAAACTACAGTTTCCTCCCACCAGCCCAGGTACAGGTTAGCATAACTGGGGGCACACGGGCTCCCCATAGCTGTACCCCTGAGCTGGTGGAAGTACTGAGTATTAAATAAAAAATAGTTATGATGCAGGGTAAAGGATAAGAGTTCCTCAACAAATTTGCTATGTCTTGAACACTCAACAGCCCTAGACCTCAAGAAATGGGCTACAGCACTGATACCCAGATCATGAGGAATAGAACTGTAGAGTGCCTCCACATCAATGGAGGCCAGAATAGTATCCCGGCCCACATTGACGTCCTCCAGGATTTGCAATAGATGTGGAGTATCCCTAACATAAGAGGGAAGGGAGGTGACAAAGGGGCGTAAGATTTTATCTATATAGATGCCAATGTTCTGAGACATAGAGTTAATGCCGGCAACAATGGGCCTACCCTTCAGAGGCACAAGACCCTTGTGCACCTTCGGAAGGGCATAGAATACCGGAACTACTGGACAGTGTGGTCTCAAGAACTCATGTTCGTTCACTGATGTCAGGTTACTATGCCTAGCCTCATCAAGTAACGATAGAAGAACATTAGTGTATGTTAACGTAGGGTCATGAGGCAAACCGTTCATAGGTATCCCTATCATTAAGTAGAGCGTGACACATATCAAGATATTGTACATGACTCAGAATTACAAGGTTTCCGCCCTTATCGGACTTTTTTACAATAATCTCATCATTCTTAGATAACCGATCAAGTGCCTGGAACTCATCTTTAGTCAGATTAGATTCCAGACCATATAGTGATTGAGGGATTTTTTGAAGATCATCCTGTACAAGTTTAAGAAAAATATCAACACTTGTACAGCTTTGAACTGGTGGAGACTTTTTACTTGGTCTCTTCAAATTAGTGAAAGGACCATCTCCTCTCCCTCTAGTACTATCCCTAAGAAGGTCAGAAAGAGACTGAAAACACTCATAATCTTCCTCCAAGATGCCCAAGGCCCTACATTGTTCCTGGGTATTGTGCTCAAAGAATAGCTTCCACTTAAGTTTTCTACCAAAAAGCTCAAGGTCCTTTATCCACCCAAAACAATCAAACCGATTTGAAGGGATAAAGCCCAGACCCCTAGAAAGGACCGCATAATCATTAGGTGTGAGAGAGATATCAGATAAATTCAAAATCCTCCCCTGGCCTGATGCGCTCTCGTATGAGGGTAATAGTCCCCCATTCGTCTTTGCTCCAAAAAAGAGGAAGAAGAAGAGGCAGGAGGACCAGAGGACCCATGTGGGGGCCCACGATAACCATACTGACCCTCCCTTCTCTTCCTTGATTTCCTCGGACCAACCCATGGGTGTGAATTACGATTGTAATCAGGGGGATTAGCACCGGACCGTTGTCTTTCAGAATCAGACGTGTCCACATCAGAGGAGGACACAACTGAAGTTTGTCTGCTAGGAGGTAGATAGGCCTTATCGTCCTTAAATTCGGCTAAATCTCTAACAAATTGAGAGTGCTTCCTCTCCTTAAGGTTGTTTTGAAACCGTTCTATAGAGGTCTGAAGCAACCCCTCCCTTCTAATAAAATCTGGATCACTCTTAAAGCGTAGAATGTTATCAATTCCAGTGTTTAATGTAGTGGTGGACTCCGCAAAAATCTTTTTTTCCTCCTCAAGCAATAGATTCATTAGCCTTAGGGAGGAGGCTACAGATTCCTTACGCCAAAGAATGAGAAAACTATCAGAGGCAGTTCTAGGGGATGGCTGAATATTAATCCTAAGTCCCCTAGGAACAATTTGATGCTTTAGATAGTTTTCTAGCCCCTTAATTTCCCACCAGGAGCGTATATTATTTTTATAGTTGGCCAACAGATCTTTAAAAGAATCTTTCAAACTAGAACCTGAGCTCCCTGTAGAAAACTCTCCAGTGGAGAAAACCTGACTGGCTTCCTCAGCCCAAGACTCAGTATTAACAGGTCCTGTTAAGAATCCTGCCATACTTTGGAATAATTGTACCAGTACACTAATTGGACAAATCGTCCCAGGAATATTATTATATAGTAATTAGTTCAATTATTCCAATTTTTTGATTTTTTTATTTTGTATAAATCAAAACTACATACCACCAACGTGCAGATATATCCATAAATAACTAGACCAGTGGTCGCATATATAAAATACACAGACAATATGTACGATAACCATATACAGTTGTCAAAAAAGTGAAGGTTCACAGAAAATGGGAATAGAGTCAGAGCCCAACTTATCCTTGGGACCATACAGACTGGTTCAGGCAGCGCCACACAGTATGGAAGTAAGGAAGATTTCAATCCTTATAAGTCCAAGGAAGTATATGGGGCAACTCTCCAGCAATTTCCTTTGTATTGGAGGTGAGCCTTCAAATTCATAGATTGGATAATCTCCACCTCAAACAGGTTATCTCCACCTCCACCTCAAAATGGGTTCATTGGCTCCGAGAGGGCTTAATGAACAACTTTCCTTTTCTTGCTTCCTCCCTACTTAGTGTCTATGGAATCCTAAATTGTTTGATAGTCCTTATGCCCTACTTTGGAAGAGTTTCTCAGTTTGAGAAAAAATCATATTGATGGTTACTATATATGTACATTGCTTGCTCTGAGATATGTGTAAAAAACCAGACGCCCCCCCCCCCCCCCTCTTCTCCTTTTTGGTGATGTGTGTGGGGGGAGGATACACCTGGATATAGCTATAATTATGGCCTTAGCCGGGGTTTAGGGTTTAATTTTCTAATGGAAATAGGCGATTGGTCAAGTTATGTACACTGATGTGTTATGAACTATGTGTTATGTATTCTATCTATTTAATATTTGTGCCAAGTGTTGTAAGCGGGGACTCCAACTGTCATTGCACCTGTCTGTAAACTTGTTGTATTATGTGTGGTTAATAATTGCCACTACCAGTAATAAATATATTGAAGGGTCTGATTGTAGTATTATTACAGCGATTGGCTGACACGATTAATTTGTATGATTAATGGCATGAATTTGTCTAGAAGGGTACTTTTATCTGTATTTATGGATGGTGCTCTGACACGGGGGGTCCCACGTATGTGGTACTAGTGTTGGGGTGGCGTTATCGCATCATTAAGATTTATATGCGCCTTGCCTAGGGGTCCCGGACCTGTGCGTTATGTATTGAGGCGCCGCCGGGTCCCTCTGTTTATGCGCTCTGCCGGACACTTGTCTGTGCATGCGCGATGGGAGGCGTTGTGGCGTCACACGGCCGGTAGTTGTTTATGCGCGTTGCCAGGGATATCCCGGGCATGCGCACTAACCGGTTGCATGTGGCGCCGCTGGGCCTCCCTCTGGGCGTACGCGATATGTGCGGTGCGAGGGCTGCCGGATGTTTGTGTGCGTTGCCCGGGAGATCCCGGGCATGCGCACTGACCGGCTTGTTGTGGCACCGCTGAGCCTCCGTATAGGTTTGCTTGTTACCTAGGAAACTTGGGACAAGTTTCCCTATCATGCTAATGGGGATGTGGGACGGCCCTATATTAGACTATGTCTATTCATTACGCCCGCACCACACTAGGCAATCTGCACCTGTTGAGTGGCTTATATTTGCATAATTGATTGATTATACCCAGCTGCTCCTGGCTATTTAAATCCATCCCGATATGCAGCTTCATGACGCCTCGCCCTGGACTATGGTAGTGTTATATCTTCAGCATTGTCTGTCTACTATGGATCCCTGCTGATGGCGCCATGAACCTGCATATCTGACAACTATATCTCGTTGGGCAAGTACTTTATTATACTCTATCAAATGCTCCATATCACATGTGGTGTCTATGTTTAAAAATGTCTGTTTTATTGTAAGTTGTGGTTGCTGATTTAGTATGTTTATCTTGTAGCCTCCTGATGAACCATACGTTTGTGCTGTATGGGGAAACGCGTTGAGGTGGAGATAACCTGTTTGAGGTGGAGATTATCCAATCTATGAATTTGAAGGCTCACCTCCAATACAAAGGAAATTGCTGGAGAGTTGCCCCATATACTTCCTTGGACTTATAAGGATTGAAATCTTCCTTACTTCCATACTGTGTGGCGCTGCCTGAACCAGTCTGTATGGTCCCAAGGATAAGTTGGGCTCTGACTCTATTCCCATTTTCTGTGAACCTTCACTTTTTTGACAACTGTATATGGTTATCGTACATATTGTCTGTGTATTTTATATATGCGACCACTGGTCTAGTTATTTATGGATATATCTGCACGTTGGTGGTATGTAGTTTTGATTTATACAAAATAAAAAAATCAAAAAATTGGAATAATTGAACTAATTACTATATAATAATATTCCTGGGACGATTTGTCCAATTAGTGTACTGGTACAATTATTCCAAAGTATGGCAGGATTCTTAACAGGACCTGTTAATACTGAGTCTTGGGCTGAGGAAGCCAGTCAGGTTTTCTCCACTGGAGAGTTTTCTACAGGGAGCTCAGGTTCTAGTTTGAAAGATTCTTTTAAAGATCTGTTGGCCAACTATAAAAATAATATACGCTCCTGGTGGGAAATTAAGGGGCTAGAAAACTATCTAAAGCATCAAATTGTTCCTAGGGGACTTAGGATTAATATTCAGCCATCCCCTAGAACTGCCTCTGATAGTTTTCTCATTCTTTGGCGTAAGGAATCTGTAGCCTCCTCCCTAAGGCTAATGAATCTATTGCTTGAGGAGGAAAAAAAGATTTTTGCGGAGTCCACCACTACATTAAACACTGGAATTGATAACATTCTACGCTTTAAGAGTGATCCAGATTTTATTAGAAGGGAGGGGTTGCTTCAGACCTCTATAGAACGGTTTCAAAACAACCTTAAGGAGAGGAAGCACTCTCAATTTGTTAGAGATTTAGCCGAATTTAAGGACGATAAGGCCTATCTACCTCCTAGCAGACAAACTTCAGTTGTGTCCTCCTCTGATGTGGACACGTCTGATTCTGAAAGACAACGGTCCGGTGCTAATCCCCCTGATTACAATCGTAATTCACACCCATGGGTTGGTCCGAGGAAATCAAGGAAGAGAAGGGAGGGTCAGTATGGTTATCGTGGGCCCCCACATGGGTCCTCTGGTCCTCCTGCCTCTTCTTCTTCCTCTTTTTTGGAGCAAAGACGAATGGGGGACTATTACCCTCATACGAGAGCGCATCAGGCCAGGGGAGGATTTTGAATTTATCTGATATCTCTCTCACACCTAATGATTATGCGGTCCTTTCTAGGGGTCTGGGCTTTATCCCTTCAAATCGGTTTGATTGTTTTGGGTGGATAAAGGACCTTGAGCTTTTTGGTAGAAAACTTAAGTGGAAGCTATTCTTTGAGCACAATACCCAGGAACAATGTAGGGCCTTGGGCATCTTGGAGGAAGATTATGAGTGTTTTCAGTCTCTTTCTGACCTTCTTAGGGATAGTACTAGAGGGAGAGGAGATGGTCCTTTCACTAATTTGAAGAGACCAAGTAAAAAGTCTCCACCAGTTCAAAGCTGTACAAGTGTTGATATTTTTCTTAAACTTGTACAGGATGATCTTCAAAAAATCCCTCAATCACTATATGGTCTGGAATCTAATCTGACTAAAGATGAGTTCCAGGCACTTGATCGGTTATCTAAGAATGATGAGATTATTGTAAAAAAGTCCGATAAGGGCGGAAACCTTGTAATTCTGAGTCATGTACAATATCTTGATATGTGTCACGCTCTACTTAATGATAGGGATACCTATGAACGGTTGCCTCATGACCCTACGTTAACATACACTAATGTTCTTCTATCGTTACTTGATGAGGCTAGGCATAGTAACCTGACATCAGTGAACGAACATGAGTTCTTGAGACCACACTGTCCAGTAGTTCCGGTATTCTATGCCCTTCCGAAGGTGCACAAGGGTCTTGTGCCTCTGAAGGGTAGGCCCATTGTTGCCGGCATTAACTCTATGTCTCAGAACATTGGCATCTATATAGATAAAATCTTACGCCCCTTTGTCACCTCCCTTCCCTCTTATGTTAGGGATACTCCACATCTATTGCAAATCCTGGAGGACGTCAATGTGGGCCGGGATACTATTCTGGCCTCCATTGATGTGGAGGCACTCTACAGTTCTATTCCTCATGATCTGGGTATCAGTGCTGTAGCCCATTTCTTGAGGTCTAGGGCTGTTGAGTGTTCAAGACATAGCAAATTTGTTGAGGAACTCTTATCCTTTACCCTGCATCATAACTATTTTTTATTTAATACTCAGTACTTCCACCAGCTCAGGGGTACAGCTATGGGGAGCCCGTGTGCCCCCAGTTATGCTAACCTGTACCTGGGCTGGTGGGAGGAAACTGTAGTTTTTGGGGGGGAGGATGGGGAGTCTCATCAATGTATCGGACTATGGGTCCGGTACATTGATGACATCCTCATCCTCTGGACAGGGTCTATTTTTGAGTTCGAACAGTTTGTTGAAGGCCTCAACAGGAATTCTCTTGGGTTGAGGTTTACCCATACATGTGATCGAAATTCCATTACCTTTTTGGATTTGGTAATATGTAAAGATGAGGGGGGTAAAATTCATACCCTTACTCATCGTAAACCAACAGCGACCAATTCCCTTCTTAGGTGGGATAGCCATCATCCTCTCCCACTTAGGAAGGGTATCCCAAAGGGGCAATTTCTGCGGATCCGCAGAAATTGCTCTAGGGAGAGTGATTTTAAGGCCCAAGCCTCAGATCTCTTTGGTCGCTTTTTGGATAGGGGGTATCCCAGGGGGATTCTACAGCAATCTTATGCCCATGCCAGGGACACTAATAGGCATAATCTTATGATCCCCAGGGTCCGTGGGGACGATTCTAATATTACACGAGTCATTGGGACCTTCGATGTACAGTCCGAAAGGGTATTCTCGGTGATAAAAAAGCACTGGAATATCCTGAGGGCTGACCCCGATTTGGCTAAATATATTGCTAAATCTCCAAGTATTACCTATAGACGGGGTCGTACTCTAGGCGATAAATTGGTGCATAGCATGTACCAAAGACCTAGGTCCCCTGGAACCTGGTTGGATAGACGTCTATGCGGAATGTTCCATTGTGGCACATGTAAGTACTGTGGGTCCATGGAACAATGTAAAAGAGTGAGTAGTGCGGCTACAGGAAGAATTTTCTTCCTGCGTGACTTTTGTAACTGTAAAACCTCCGGTGTTGTCTATAAGGCTACCTGTACATGTCCTATGGACTATGTCGGGAAGACTCTGAGGGAACTCCGGAGGCGGGTTGGCGAACATCTCTCTGATATCCGGAATGGACGAGATACGCCAATTTCTCGCCATGTAAACATGGTTCATGGTGGTGATGTTACGCATGTTCGGTTCTCGGTGCTGGAAGTGGTTAGGCCTAGCCCTAGGGGGGTGATTTCGATAGGGTTGTATTGCAAAGAGAATTGGCATGGATTTTCAAAATGGGTTCATTGGCTCCGAGAGGGCTTAATGAACAACTTTCCTTTTCTTGCTTCCTCCCTACTTAGTGTCTATGAATCCTAAATTGTTTGATAGTCCTTATGCCCTACTTTGGAAGAGTTTCTCAGTTTGAGAAAAAATCATATTGATGGTTACTATATATGTACATTGCTTGCTCTGAGATATGTGTAAAAAACCAGACGCCCCCCCCCCCCCTCTTCTCCTTTTTGGTGATGTGTGTGGGGGGAGGATACACCTGGATATAGCTATAATTATGGCCTTAGCCGGGGTTTAGGGTTTAATTTTCTAATGGAAATAGGCGATTGGTCAAGTTATGTACACTGATGTGTTATGAACTATGTGTTATGTATTCTATCTATTTAATATTTGTGCCAAGTGTTGTAAGCGGGGACTCCAACTGTCATTGCACCTGTCTGTAAACTTGTTGTATTATGTGTGGTTAATAATTGCCACTACCAGTAATAAATATATTGAAGGGTCTGATTGTAGTATTATTACAGCGATTGGCTGACACGATTAATTTGTATGATTAATGGCATGAATTTGTCTAGAAGGGTACTTTTATCTGTATTTATGGATGGTGCTCTGACACGGGGGGTCCCACGTATGTGGTACTAGTGTTGGGGTGGCGTTATCGCATCATTAAGATTTATATGCGCCTTGCCTAGGGGTCCCGGACCTGTGCGTTATGTATTGAGGCGCCGCCGGGTCCCTCTGTTTATGCGCTCTGCCGGACACTTGTCTGTGCATGCGCGATGGGAGGCGTTGTGGCGTCACACGGCCGGTAGTTGTTTATGCGCGTTGCCAGGGATATCCCGGGCATGCGCACTAACCGGTTGCATGTGGCGCCGCTGGGCCTCCCTCTGGGCGTACGCGATATGTGCGGTGCGAGGGCTGCCGGATGTTTGTGTGCGTTGCCCGGGAGATCCCGGGCATGCGCACTGACCGGCTTGTTGTGGCACCGCTGAGCCTCCGTATAGGTTTGCTTGTTACCTAGGAAACTTGGGACAAGTTTCCCTATCATGCTAATGGGGATGTGGGACGGCCCTATATTAGACTATGTCTATTCATTACGCCCGCACCACACTAGGCAATCTGCACCTGTTGAGTGGCTTATATTTGCATAATTGATTGATTATACCCAGCTGCTCCTGGCTATTTAAATCCATCCCGATATGCAGCTTCATGACGCCTCGCCCTGGACTATGGTAGTGTTATATCTTCAGCATTGTCTGTCTACTATGGATCCCTGCTGATGGCGCCATGAACCTGCATATCTGACAACTATATCTCGTTGGGCAAGTACTTTATTATACTCTATCAAATGCTCCATATCACATGTGGTGTCTATGTTTAAAAATGTCTGTTTTATTGTAAGTTGTGGTTGCTGATTTAGTATGTTTATCTTGTAGCCTCCTGATGAACCATACGTTTGTGCTGTATGGGGAAACGCGTTGAGGTGGAGATAACCTGTTTGAGGTGGAGATTATCCAATCTATGAATTTGAAGGCTCACCTCCAATACAAAGGAAATTGCTGGAGAGTTGCCCCATATACTTCCTTGGACTTATAAGGATTGAAATCTTCCTTACTTCCATACTGTGTGGCGCTGCCTGAACCAGTCTGTATGGTCCCAAGGATAAGTTGGGCTCTGACTCTATTCCCATTTTCTGTGAACCTTCACTTTTTTGACACCTCTGTGCTACCCTCGTGCCATATTCCTGTGACTCCCGCTGGCACACGTGCGTAGGCACCTCTGTGCGTCCCCGTGCAACAGGTACACCGAGTTGTGACCCCCGTGCCATACAACCCTCACTGGTTAGGGCGGACAGGTGTACGCAGATCGTCTGTGACATTCCAGACGATCGCTAGCAGCAACCCGCTCACTCTTCTCCCACCATAGCAGCGGTCCCTTACACCGCACAGTGGACCTTGACCGGCGGAAGCTGTCCATATATCATCTTGGCACGCTTCCCCGGGTCCCCCTCGTAACAATATGGTCAGGCTGCTCCCACAATAGCTCAAAAAGGCTGATATCTGGTGACTGGGCTGGACACTCCATTACAGATAGAATAGCAGCTGCCGGTTTCTTCCATAAATATTTCATGCATAATTTGGAGGTGTGCTTTGGGTCATTGTCCTGTTGTAGGATGAAATTGGCTCCAATCAAGCGCTGTCCACAGGGTATGGCATGGCGTTGCAAAATGGAGTGATAGCTTTCCTTATTCAAAATCCCTTTTACCTTGTACAAATCTCCCAATTTACAAGCACCAAAGAAACCCCAGACGATTCCATTACCTCCACCATGCTTGACAGATTACTTCAGGCACTCTTCCAGCATCTTTTCAGTTGTTCTGCATCTCACAAATGTTCTTCTGTGTGATCCAAACACCTCAAATTTCGTCTGTCCATAACACTTTTTTCCAATCTTCCTCTGTCCAATGTCTGTGTTCTTTTGCCCATATTAATCTTTTCCTTTTATTAGCCAGTCTCAGATATGGCTTTTTCTTTGCCACTCTGCCCTGAAGGCCAAAATCCCGGAGTCACATCTTTACTGTAGACGTTGACACTGGCGTTTTGAGGGTACCATTTAAAGAAGCTGCCAGTTGAGGACCTGTGAGGCGTAGATTTCTCAAACTAGAGACTCTAATGTTTTGTCTTGTTGCTCAGTTGTGCAGCGCGGACTCCTACTTCTCTTTCTACTCTGGTTAGAGCCTGTTTGTGCTCTCCTCTGAAGGGAGTAGTACACACCGTTGTAGGAAATCTTCAGTTTCTTGGCAATTTCTTGCATGGAATATCCTTCATTTCTAAGAACAAATATAGACTGTGGAGTTTCACATGAAAGTTCTCTTTTTCTAGCCATTTTGAGAGTTTGATGGAACCAACAAATGTAATGCTCCAGATTGTCAACTAGCTCAAAGGAAGCTCACTTGTATAGCTTCTCTAATCAGCAAAACTGTTTTCAGCTGTGCTAACATACTTGTACAAGGGTTTTCAAGGGATATCTAAACATCCATTAGCAAACACAATGTACCATTAGAACACTGGAGTGGTGGTTGTTGGAAATGTTCCTCTCTACACCTATTTAGATATTGCATTAAAAAACAGACTTTTGCAGCTAGAATAGTCATTTACCACATTATCAATGTATAGAGTGTATTTTTGTTTAATAATTAATGTTAGCTTTATTAAATAAATGTGCTTTTCTTTAAAAAAAGGAAATATCTAAGTGACGCTAAACTTTTGAACTGTAGTGTACCTAAATTAGATCAGAAAGCAAAGTGAGTGATATGGTGGATCGTGGTTTCGGCAGAAGCTCTAGGGTGCTCCTATTTTAAACAACTTATGACATCTCCCACTGGAGAGTTTTGTGGCTGCATATTAGTGGGTGGTAGGCGCAGGCAGGAAGTACCATTAAGATATTAAGATAGCAGCACTACTTGCAGCCTAAATGGCTGCTGTGGTTAGAGGAGATACATATGTCTTAATGGTTCTTTTTCTTTGCATTATTTTTTGTTCAGTGTTTTCTGTAAGCAAAGCATGATAATTAGTGATGAGTGAGTATGCTTGTCACTGTACTCGGGCTACTCGGCGGGTACCGAGTAATTTCGCGATACTCGTGCTGTACTCGTGGTCTTCATCCCTGCATGTTGGCACTCTTTTGAGAGCCAGCCCTCATGCAGGGATTGTCTGGCAGACCACTGCAATGCCACAGCCCTGTTAGTTGTGGAATTGCAGTGAATGGCCGGCCCGCACAGCGTGACTGAGCCTTTATACCGGCGGGCGCGCTGTGCTCTGCACACAGCCATCTCATATTCCCTGCTTTCCTTGCCCACAGGCGCCTATGATTGGTTGCAGTAAGACATGCCCCCACGCTGACTGACAGGTGTCTCACTGCACCCAATCACAGCAGCCGGTGGGCGTGTGTATACTGTGCAGTGAAATAAATAATTAAATAATTAAAGAAACCGGCGTGCGGTCCCCCCAATTTTAATACCAGCCAGATAAAGCCATACGGCTGAAGGCTGGTATTCTCAGGATGGGGAGCCCCACGTTATGGGGAGCCCCCCAGCCTAACAATATCAGTCAGCAGCCGCCCAGAATTGCCGCATACATTAGATGCGACAGTTCTGGGACTGTACCCGGCTCTTCCCGATTTGCCCTGATGCGTTGGCAAATCGGGGCAATAAGGAGTTAATGGCAGCCCATAACTGCCAATAAGTCCTAGATTAATCATGTCAGGCGTCTCCCCGAGAAACCTTCCATGATTAATCTGTAAATTACAGTAAATAAACACACACACCTGAAAATACAGCACCTGTCAGCTTCACACAGCAACTGAGGTGAGTAGCGCGATCAGCTGCTGTCAGTCAGGTAACTCACGGCCACCGCTGGATCCAGGGGTGGCCGCGGATAAGCTTAGTGACAGCTCAGCTGATCGCGCGGCTGTCTTCATTAGCTGCGTGGAGGTGACAGGAGCGGCGGTGTCTGCTGCAGCTCCTGTCACCTCCATGCAGCAGAGCTGGATGCGATGCTGGAGCATCCTGGATTACGCCGGACATGGAGGGCTTTTTGGGGCTTATTAAATTGGTTACGAGGGAATTGGTTTGTGATTTTTATTTCTAATAAAGGATTTTATTCGGGTGTGTGTGTTTATTTACTGTAACTTACAGATTAATCATGGAAGGTTTCTCGGGGAGACGCCTGACATGATTAATCTAGGACTTATTGGCAGCTATGGGCTGCCAATAACTCCTTATTACCCCGATTTGCCAACGCACCAGGGCAAATCGGGAAGAGCCGGGTACAGTCCCAGAACTGTCGCATCTAATGTATGCAGCAATTCTGGGCGGCTGCTGACTGATATTGTTAGGCTGGGGGGCTCCCCATAACGTTGAGCTCCCCATCCTGAGAATACCAGCCTTCAGCCGTATGGCTTTATCTGGCTGGTATTAAAATTGGGGGGACCGCACGTCGTTTTTTTTTAATTATTTAATTATTTATTTCACTGCACAGTATACACACGCCCATCGGCTGCTGTGATTGGGTGCAGTGAGACACCTGTCACTCAGCGTGGGGGCGTGTCTCACTGCAACCAATCATAGGCGCCGAAAAGCAGGAAAGCAGGGAATACGAGATTGTTTAATGAGCGGCCAGCTTTTTCAAAAGAGGAAAAGCCGCCGGAGTTTAGTGAACAGCTGTGCAGCACCGCGGCAGTGATCGGGGAACGGTAAGTATGAGAGAGGAGGGAGACTGACCGACAGACTGTGAGAGGGGGACAGATAAGACAGAGAGAGACCGACAGACAGACAGAGAGACCGACTGACGGACTGAGGGAGATAGAAGGAAAAAAAAAAATGACCGACATCACTAGTAAAAAGCACAAAACGTGTGTTTTGGACATCGGAGTGCCACACAATATTTTCACGTAAAATCTTTCATGTAATCTCAAAAAGTAACATACACCAGCGCTATCTCACTATTGGGTATGTGCCCTTAACATTTCCGCCATGAAAATTCATTTTGGTGTCATTTTGGAAGGTTTTCTGGTGAGTCCGTAAAAATGGCGTAAAACGCGGACAAAATTGTTCACAGCTGTGACTTTTGAGTGATAAATGCTTCAAGGGGTCTTCCCCATGCTGTTGCCATGTCATTTGAGCACTCTTCTAAGACTTTTGTGACATTTTTAGGGTTTCTACATGCTGCCGGGGGTCATTTCATAAAAATACTCGGGTCTCCCATAGGATAATATTGGGCTCGGTGCTCGGGCCGAGTACACGAGTATCTTGGGATGTTCGGCCCGAGCCTCGAGCACCCGAGCTTTTTGGTACTCGCTCATCACTAATGATAATCCATAAGAAAGTGATGTGTTAAAGGACTGCTCTCATGTGTAGTTTTCAGGAGCACACCTCAACCCATCCAGCCGACTTTCTCATTTCTGGGTGGGCAGACCCTCTTGCTTAAGTGACAGTTAATGCTATCATCATCATTGTGCCATTGGCTTTAATTGTTTGTTCTCCCATTGTGCCTATATGAGGTGACCTTGCATCTATAGCATTAGGCTACGGCCACACCATCATATGTATCTGATGAGTGTCATGCAACTGTGATCCGATCCTGCGATCGGATCACAGCTGCGGAGGAGATGGCGGGAGCTGAGGAGGAGAGGGAGGGATTAATCTCCCCATCTCCTCCATTATCAGCTGATGCTTATATCGATGTCATCCGAGTGCAGTCCAATGTTTCACTCGCACCCATAGACTTGTATGGGTGTGAGTGAATTCGGCTCTCACATATACTCGCAAGATGCTGTGATTGCTTTCTCTGTGCGATTCTGCCTGAGACAGAGTAACATTGGTTGGAGTGGAATGCGATTTCTTTTATTGCATGCTACTTGTCTGATTTTACTCACCGTGTGTCCTACGTCTTAGAGATACAATGGGAACGAAAGAAGTGCCTGGGATTCGGAACTCCAACCTCCAGAAATTGCAAACAGACACAATAAAGTTCTTACAGTTAGTTTAAGGCTGGGGTCACACAAGCGTATGAACGGTCCCATTCTCATCCAGGAAATTAGGACAATTGTTTCTCACTTGTCATCAGTGTGCTGTCAGTATGCGATCCGTTTTTTTTCTCAGCAACTATTAATAATATACAGTCATTTGCAGGACCATTTACAGTGTTCTGTGTTACAGAATAGTGATGTATTCATAAAAATGGACGTCACTAGGATGGTCTGTGTGCGGTCCATGCGGCGTCCATTTTTTTCTTGCACTTATTGACTTGTATTGGCGAGTCTCGCACAATTTCGGCATCCAATCATAGCATGCTGCAACTTTTTTCTCATCCAGGATCTGGATGAGAAAAAAACTGGCCATCTGATGTAATGCATTGACTAACATTGGTCAGACTACAATGTGAGATTTTTTTCATATTGCACTGTTTTGATTAAAAAGCTCTTGTGAGCGAGGCCCAAAAGAGCTTGTAAGAACTGCACAAGTTCAGCAATAGAAAAAGTTATTTGCAGAGTTGGTGATTTTTACAATGACTAACTAGTATTGCATGTAATGGCTTGATAGTATTAGGAAAAAAATTAAGCCAGACAGAAAGCCATGGATCCCCCCTTGGGGAGGAGGGGCGACATGACCAAGGGGGAGTTAGGGAGTGATGGGGTTAATAGGGACAGTTTGGTAGGCAGGCCTAATATGGCATTAAGGGGTGGTTTTAGCTTGGGAGGAAGAGGAGGAGTAGGGAAAGGGTTAGTCTTGGAGAGGAGGGGGTTACCTCCTCTTCTTCTTCCGGACGCCAAGAGATCAGCAGCACGAGGACCACCATGGCTGATCTCCAGGAACTCCAGCGCCTGATTGCAGCAGCCGTTGCAGCGCACGGGCCCCTGGCAGTACAGACCCACATCAGGGCTGCCGGGGTTAACCCGTCGGCGCTTGCCCCTCGCTCCCCCAGCCGTGGTGTGCGCCAGTCGCGGCCCCCCCGCAGGTATTCCCCGGGTGCAGGGGGGGCGAGGAGGAGATGCCAGAGCCCCTCCAGGGACCCTCCGCAGCGGGCCGAGCAGCAGCGGAGTCTGGCTGCTGCTCCCAGCAGCAGCGGGAGGAATCTGCATTCCAGCCGCGGTGGTCGGGAGGTGGGAGTGGCCAGCGGGGGCCTACTTCCGGTCCCGGCCTCCGGGCTGGATTTAAAGTGACAGCAGCGGCTCCAGGTCGGGAGCGCACTCGGCGAGGGATGGAGGCCAGCAGTTTCCCCCTGCAGTCGGCGGGGGGACCGAGGGGCTGCAGGCGGCGGTAGGTCCAGCGCCAGGGGGAGGTCTGTGGTGCCTGACCCTGGCGCGGCAGTGAGCAGGGGTGACGGCGTGAGCCATGCGGCGACCGCCCGGTCACTCAGGACCGCTGTGCAGCCCCCGGATGTGGCGGTCTCCCGTGGGAGCGGGAGGACCCAGCGGCAGGAGGCCTGCAGCGGCCCAGGAGGGCCAGAGGCGGCGACGGCTGGGATCCAGAGCCGGGCGTCTATCCGTCCGCGTCTAGAGTCCCCTGGCAGTCGGCGAGGGGGTGGGAGCAGGCGAAGAGGTCGAGACCTGGGGTGCCGGCGCGGGGGACAGGACGGTCTCCTGGGCTGTCGCCCCGGGGCAAGAGATGGAGCGGTGACGGCTCTGCCCACGCGGCAACCCGGTCTGGTGGCCGTGGTGGGGGGGTGCCGCGGCGGCGCCCCCCGGATGTCGGATGGAAGAAGTTGTCAGCGGCGAGGATGAGGAGGTCATGCTGTCGGATCAGTCGGATGGACGGAAGACGGAGGACAGCGAGGCGGCGGTATCGGGGGACGCTGAGCCGCGGTTGGGTGAGACGGCCACGGAGGCGGCAGGGGCTGCGCTGGCGGGGAGTTTCAGGGGCGGGAGGGCGGCTGTGGACACAGCAGCATCCGGCGGAGCAACAGTGTGGAGCCAGTTGTTGGGGCTGTTGCAGGGGTTGGCGGCAGTTGCCGGCTGCGGGGGGGGCGGCGCAGGCGCCGGCGGCGGCGTGGGTGGGGACGACAGGTCGGGGGGCGGCGCCGGTGGGAGGGGGGGACGACAGGTCGGGGGGCGGCGCCGGTGGGAGGGGGGGACGGAGCGGGTGCGGCAGAAGAGGGGGGTGAAGGGGGGAGTGCGGCGGAGGGGGCAAAGGAAAAAGAAAAGGAGAAGGAGGATGAGGTGGTGCGCCTAGATGATAGGGCTAAAAGCGAAGTTTATGTTTGTTTTGAGGGCCCGCTGGGGGCTCATTTAAAGAAGGAGGTGCGGGAAAAAATTTGGAAAGGGGAATATGTGGAGATTTTTTCTCTGCTTCCCCTGGAGAAATTTAATCTGGATAGGGTTAAGCCGAGAGACTCCAAAAAGGAGAAGGACGAGGAAGAAAAGCGCCGTTATAGGCTTATTCCTCGAACTTTTGCAAACTGGTTGCAAGCGTTTGCGATTTTGGCGAGCGTGGTCGGAGAAAAGGAGTCGGAGCATTGTTTGGCCTTGTTTGGTTACATGGATGCGATAGGGGAGGCTTATCGGGTTTATGGCGGGCTGGCGTGGCTGCGTTACGACGAGCAATTCCGGCAGCGGAAGGCATTGCGGCCGGATATGCGATGGGACCATAAGGATATTTCCTTATGGATGCGACTGATGTCGGCACCGACTCAGCCCTTTCGGGGGGGTGCCGGGGGACCGGGGGCCGGGTCCCCGGCAAGTCAGAAAAAAGGTTTCTGTTGGCAATATAATGAGGGGCAGTGCAGGTTTGGAGCGGCATGCTGCTTTAAGCATGAATGCTCAGGTTGTGGGGGAGGACATAGCCTGTCCAAGTGTTTTAAAATGGGGAAAGGAAAAGCGGGCGACGGGGTTGGAAAAAGGGATGACGCCGGTGAAGGTAGAAGCGATGGCCCCCTTTTTAAATAGGTATCCGGACGGCGAGGCAGCGGCGTTGTTATGGTTTGGTTTTTCTGACGGTTTCCGTATCCCGTCGGCTGTTAGTCCATCGCCCCCGCCGTACCGTAATTTACGTTCTGCTCGGGATCATGCGGATGTGGTGGATGAGAAGCTGAGAAAGGAGGTGGTTTTGGGCAGAATGGGCGGTCCTTATGACGCTCCGCCGTGTTCGAAGTTGGTGGTTTCGCCGTTGGGGGTTGTGCCGAAGAAAGAGCTGAACAAATTTCGGCTTATTCATCATTTGTCTTACCCAGAGGGGTTATCGGTGAATGATGGCATTGCACCAGAGTAATCGGTGGTATATTATGTGTCGTTCGACAAAGCGTTGGACTTGGTCAGGGCAGCGGGTCGGGGGGCATTGATGGCAAAGGCTGATGTGGAAGCGACGTTTCGGTTGTTACCGGTTCATCCAGATAGTCAGCATTTGTTAGGTTGCTGGTGGGATGGCAGTTATTATGTTGATCGCTGTTTGCCAATGGGTTGTTCAATTTCGTGTTCATATTTTGAGGCGTTTAGTTCATTTGTAGAGTGGGTGGTTCGGGATGTGTCTGGGCTTACGTCCATTATTCACTATTTGGACGATTTTCTTTGTGTTGGGCCGGCGGGTTCAATGGTTTGTGCAGGGTTGTTATTTGCGTTGCAGAAAGTCGCGGGCAGCTTCGGAATTCCCTTGGCTCCCGATAAGATGGAAGGCCCGGCGCCTGTGATGCGTTTTTTGGGGATTGAGATTGATTCTATTGCCATGGAATGTAGGTTGCCGGAGGAGAAGGTTCGTGATTTGAGGGCCGCGGTGGCAGGGGTGAAAGCGGCAAAGAAGGTGCGGCTTAAGGTGGTGCAGTCCTTGCTTGGGAAATTGAATTTCGCTTGCAGGATTATGCCGATGGGGAGAGTTTTTGCGAGACGTTTGGCAACGGCGACGGTAGGTGTGCGGTCGCCGACACATTTCGTGCGAATCACAAAGGTGATCAAGGACGATCTTTTGGTATGGGATCAATTTTTGCAGTGTTTCAATGGCCGGGCCCTGGTGATGGAGAAGGTGGCGTCTAACGGGGCGTTACAGCTGTTCACCGATGCGGCTGGGTCGGCAGGGTTTGGGGCCGTGTTTCGAGGTCACTGGTGTGTGGGTCGGTGGCCACAGGCATGGCGGGAGAGCGGTTTGGTCAGGAATTTGGCTCTGTTGGAGCTATTTCCTATCGTGGTAGCAGTGGAGCTGTGGGGGTCGCGTTTTGCCAGGAGGAAGGTTTGCTTCCATTGTGATAACCCGGCAGTGGTGTTTGCTATTAACAACTTGTCTGCTAAGTCGGAGCCAGTGGTGGTGTTTTTGCGGCATTTAGTGTTGAGATGTCTGCAGCTGAATGTACAGGTGGTGGCAAAGCCCGTTCTGGGAGTTGACAACGGGGTGGCTGACGCTTTGTCTCGTTTTCAGTTCAGCAGGTTTCGGGCGCTACAGCCTTGGGCGGACGAAGTCGGAGTGGAGTGTCCCGTGAATTTATGGAATCTGGTGAGGCGGTGATCTCAGAATTGATTCGGATTTCGGTGACTGAGGTGACTTGGTGCCGATATGCTAAGGTGTGGGCTGAATGGGAGGAGTTGCTGGGTCGGATGTTTGATGGGGTAAGCGTGGATTACTTGGTGGTATTACTGGCGTTGGTGAGTGTGGATTTCTCGGCCGGGCGATCGGCGTCGGCCGTGGCACATCGGGTGGCGGCGGTGGCGTTTTGGTTAAAAATGAGAGGGGAACAAGATGTTTCGCAGGATTTTCGGGTTCGACGGGCCTTGCGGGGGTTCCGCCGCGGTGTGCGGAAGAGGGACAAGAGGCATCCCGTATCGTTTGGTTTGTTGAGGCGGTTGGTGGGGGGCCTGAGTGGCATTTGTGAGTCGGTTTACGAGACTGTTTTGTTTACAACGGCTTTCGGTCTTGCTTTTTATGGGGCTTTCCGGATCGGTGAGTTGGTAAGCCTGTCCAGGGTCACAGGCGGCGGGTTGCTGCTTGAGGATGTGCGAGTGGGCGGTGATCAGGTGGAGTGCCGGATTAGTCGGTCGAAAACGGATCAGCTGGGCCGTGGTAGGTTGGTGGTGTTCTACGCGGTCCCGGGGGAGGAGTTGTGCCCAGAACGTTTGGTGGAGCAATTCATGGCCGTAAGGGGGGGTTTACCGGGCCCGTTTTTGCAGCACGTGGATGGGTCTTTTTTTATCAAGGTTCCAGTTTGTAGCGGTTCTGCGGCGAAGTTTGCGGAACGTGGGGGAGCGCCCGGACCATGCTTGTAGATGAGGTGGTAAAGCGTATTGGTAGATGGGAATCTTCTTGTTTTCGGCGGTACGTGAGGCTGCAGCTGTTGTAGCATTATGGTAACTTTGGTCTAGGTACAGGTGGTCTGGCAGTTTGGAAGTGGTTTATATATATATATATAAAAAAAAAAAAAGAGGGGGTAATGTACAAGTGTTAGAGGACAGAGGTAGAATGGGTTTTCTGAGAGGCGTTGATGGTGGTGATGTTATTGGTTTTAATTTCTGTTTTCGTTTGTCTTTCTTTGTTGTAGGGATGTGCCTAATCTGGATTCTGGGGCATTCCTTCGTGTTTTGGGGTGCTCGGCGGGCGGCGGTTCGCCCGAATCGTCGGCAGCTAGGTCTGGATCGTGGGCAGGCGACTGTTCGGTGGATCGGTGATCGGGGCATGGAGTGGGGCAGGGTGGTCCCAGAATTTGGTCGTTATTGAATGGTTGACCGTCCTCCGGATGTGCTGGTATTACACGTGGGAGGTAATGATCTGGGAGTCCGGGCGTCACGGGATCTGATCCGGGATATAAAGATCGACTTGCTGCGGTTGTGGAAGCAGTACCCGGGTTTGATTGTCGTGTGGTCAGACATAGTGACCAGGTTGTCGTGGAGGGGGAAAAGGTCAATAAGGCCAGGACCCAGGTGAATCGGGTGGTTGCCAGGTTTGTGACCAGGAACGGTGGGATTGTGGTGAGGCACAGGGAGTTGGAGCCGGCAGATTGGTGGTTTTGGAGGGGTGACGGAGTACACCTCAACGACATTGGAGTGGATTTATGGGCATTGGGCATGCAGGATGGTGTTGAGCGAGCTTTTGGTGTGTGGCGGGTCCAGGCCACGTAAGGTGTCACGTGGTCTGTCCTGTAGCGGGGGGTAGGTCTGGTCCAGAGGTTGGAAGTGACTGGTAACTGGACCGGGAGTCATTGTCTAGGTATGGTGGCTCTCAGTTCCGGGATGTGGCAGGCACGGGGTTCTGCCAAAGTGTGGGGGTGTCAATCCGTGGGTGATTGGCACCTCGTCTCTGGGTCGGTGTGTTGCGGCCAGGGACAAGGGGAGTAGTAGTTATGGACTGGGCCTGCCCCCGGGAGGGTCATGTAATTGGCATTGTCTATTGTTATCTGTGTGTTGTTGTCCTGGGTCGCCCGTTGGACGGCATCCCTAAGGTGCTTAGTTTGTGAACAATAGGCAATAAAGGCTGCTGTGGCCATTTTGAACCAAGTCGCATGCAGTCCGTGTGTTTATTTTTAGGATAAGGGTTTTGGTAATACAGACATCACGACCGGAGAATACTCCCTCAGCTGGTCATGAGCCACGTGGCAACCATGCTGCTCCATTGCACTGTGTTTTTCAGTGATGCCACAGACGCTTTGTTTTGCTATTACTCTCAAATATTTTTTACCTGAGAAACAATGTCCTAATATTTTGCTGAAAAATTACAGAGTACCTAATGTGGACTAGATGTATTATATTTAGCAAGCTCCCTCAAGTATATGGACAACTGCTTCCATAATACAGTGGAACCTCAGATTACGAGTAACTTGGTGTGCGAGCATTTCGCTATACAGGCAAAGTTTGCTGCAAATTTGTAACTCGGTTTGCAAGCAATACTTTGCTGTATGAGCAAATACTCACCGCATACACTTCCAGTTCCGTTCTTTCATTGCGCTCCAACCTGCTCTGGCGGCCTCTTGTGGACCGCAGGCACGTGGATCCGGTAACAATCGCAGCCCATACAGGGGCTGCTGTCTTTGCTTCATGTCTGCCGGCACTGAGCTCTCTCTGTACACCTCCCACAGGCAGCGCGCTGACCAGAGGCAGACAGCTCATGTGTATAATGTCAGAGCGCTGGCCAATCAGAAGCAAGCGGCTCATGTGTATGACGTTGCTGCGCTGAAGCACTGACAGCAGCAGCGCCTACATCGGCACGATCGTTACCGGGTTCACGTGCCTGCGGACTGCAAGAACCAGGGAAGAGGCCACCGAGGGAACGGAGGATAGAGGAGAAAAATTGTGTGTATGTTTGTGTGTGTATGTAATATTGTGTGTATGTTTGTGTGTGTGTGTTGGCACAATAGGGGACCAAAATGGGACATTACTACAAGTTGTGGAACGAATTGTCTGAGTTCCAATGATTTCCTATGGGAAAACGTACTTTGCTCTATGAGTAACTTAGTTTACGAGCACACTTCCAGAGCGAATTAATCTAGCAAACCAAGGTTCCACTGTACTACTATGTAATCTTACAGAAAAAAAAATTAGAAAAAAAAATTCCGTGCGTCGGAGGTGTGATCAGGAGTGAAGAGGGGTGAGCTGAATACCTCCCTTTGTGTGCACTATGTAATCTTCACCAATAGGCTCCAAGCACACAGTGGACAGGCGGCTTCTAAGGTTAAATTTATGTATTCATGTGAGAGTTATCATCAAAGAAAAATGGACCACTATTTTTCTCAGGTAGTACCCTACTAGTTTCTTTTATCTGTCTTAACTTTCTTTTATCTTTTTACACTTAAAGCTGGGTTCACACTAAGCGACAACGACGTCACTGTTACGTCACCATTTTCTGTGACGTAACAGCGACCTTGTAAGTCGCTGTTATGATCGCTGCTTAGCTGTCAAACACAGTGACGCAGCAGCGATCATAACGTCGCTACACGTGCAGCGAGCAGGGAGCCGCGCACCTCTTAGCGCTGGCTCCTTGCTCTCCTAGCTACAGTACACATCGGGTTAATTAACCCGATGTGTACTGCAGCTACATGTCACAGTGCAGAGAGCAGGGAGCCGCGCACACTGCTTAGTGCTGGCTCCTTGCTCTCCTAGCTACAGTACACATCGGGTTAATTAACCCGATGTGTACTGCAGCTACATGTGCACAGAGCAGGAGCCGGCACTAGCAGCAAAGCAAGAGCGGCGGAGGCTGGTAACGAAGGTAAATATCAGGTAACCAGGGAAAGGTCTTCCCTTGGTTACCCGATGTTTACAGTGGTTACAGTTTTCCGCAGCTGCCAGACGCCGGCTCCTGCTCCCTGCTCGCTTCATTTCGTCGCTCTCTCGCTGTCACACACAGCGATGTGTGCTTCACAGCAGGAGAGCGACGACGAAAATATGAAGCAGGACATTCAGCAACGAGCAACGACCTCACAGCAGGGGCCAGCTCGTTGCTGGATGTCACACACAGCGACAGCGACGGGACGTCGCTGCAACGTCACAGAAAATGGTGACGTAGCAGCGACGTCGTTGTCGTCGTCGCTGTGTGTGACACCACCTTTACCAAGGATGAGTTGTTAAAGGATAAAACTCAGATGGAACTCACGCTCACACTAGCATATGACTTGAAGGAGTGCAATGCGAGAAAAAAGTGATTGCACTCGGTCCCATGTTATTCAATGAGGCAGTGCAGAGCTGTGATTCTTTTCTCAGCTGTATCCAGCCTGAGAAAAAAATTGCAGCATGCTGCGAGTGGATGCGTAAATTGTACAAGACTCACCTATTACACTCTATGGGTGCGAGGGAAAAATGGATGCCACACGGACCATCCTGGCGGTGTCCGTTTTTTGCATGAACATTACCATTCTGTAGCATAGAACACTGTAAATGGTTCTGTAAGTGATTGTAAGCAAATAACAGCTGCTGTGACAAAAAACAAATCCCATACAGACAGCACATGTGACAACAGAGAAACAAATGTCCTAGTTTTATGGATAAAAACCAAACCAATCTCTTTTATATGCTACTTTGAGGGAACCCCAAATTGAAGTTTGTCTTCCTAGTTTAATTGGTGACTCATAGATCCCCATAGACTTTACTATCAAAGTCTGTACCACAAATCTCATGAGACCAGGATGAGTCTCATGGACTGGAAACATTGACTCGTTTATTAAACTAATGTGTATTTGAATCAATGAAACTTTATGGGTTCGTGTCATGGGCGTAATTATAATAGATGCAAGGGTTGCAATCGTATACCCAAGCTCTCGAGCCTAGGGGGCTAAAAACGTCTCTTTGGTAGAGATGAGCGAACCTGAGATTCGATGTTCCGATTTTGAGTTTGGAAACCGACTACCAAAGAACAAATTTTGGTTTTGAAGTTCAAGTGAGTTACGAGTGCAAACCACTCAAGCGAGCAGCATTGTGCTTGGGTATGAGTGATGCTCAGCTCTTTGCCCTCAGTGTTTGACCGGCGCGCACTTAGGATAAAATCAGTGTGATCAGATACAGTGTGCACACACAAAAAAAAAATTGAAAAACCATGCTCACCCTCCCCAGAAGTGTTCTGTTTATGGCTGGCAGCATGTGCGTAGAGCACAAAATGGCAATTACTAAATTCCATTGAGGTTCAAATCAAGTTGGGGTCAAAAAACAGACTTTTTTAAGGTTTGAATGTACCTGGCGAACCAAACTTCAAAAGGTTTGCTCATCTCTAATCTTTGGCCCATGTAATAAGACTATTACTAGTGATGGGCGAACCTGCTCGCCATTGCTCATTACTCTATCAAGCCACAAGCATGGAAGTTTGCTAATGCTTGATTTTCTCATTGACGTACATCATGCTTGGTTCTCAAGTTGCTTCAGTGCAATCTGATGCTCGATCGAGTAATGAGCAATGGCGAACATGATCGCCAATTATTATTACTATTAAAAATCTGTGATAGATATAGATTTTGCATAAGGACCCACAAGCTTCAAGTTATGCCACTGGTCAATGTGCTGTATGAGATATAAAGGAGCAGCACTAGGATGTGTCACATGAATGTATAAATGTAGTTTTTGGATGACTTCACATTTGATGGATTCGCTACAGACTGTAATGTCCGCCTGGAACCACAGTCTCAGGAAAGCTGTCACGGACAGGCTAGAGGTAAGCCATTCAGTGAGCAGGATCCTGAGAACCCTGAAACCCTTTAACGCCTATACATTGATCTCAAATTACTACAGGGCCTCGGAGATTACTACCTCTGGAAGGCTGCAGTCCAGAGAAGAGTAGTCGACAGGCATGGTCAACTCTAGGAGTTACAGAAAAGGGACAAAATCATCAGACAAGCGTGTGGTCAGGAAATCAGGATAAGATCAAAACCAGAGATGGCAGTGAGGTTCAAAAACAGCAGGCAGAAGAGTACTCAGAGAGCAGGCAAAGGTCAAAACACGGGAATCAATATACAGAGCAGGGAGAACCAGTGACAAGCCGTACTACAAAACTATATCTGACAGAGACCAGCAGACAGGAGAGGAAATTAGAAGGGTGTGGTGTCTTCCCATTGGATGTAGCTGAAAGGTGGTAACTTCAGTTGGAAGACACACACCACCACAGTCAGCCAGTGGTACTGCAGGTCCCAGGGAAACTCAGTCTAATGGATTTGTGGAGCCTGCGCCCACCAGAGCCACTGGCACCGACTCCTCCCCTATCACCAGACTGTCCACAGCGGGAATACGGTGGCGCCTGGTGACCGAAGCAGAAGTTACAGGAGCAGACTCCGGAGGGGACGTGACACAAATTTTCGAAGATAAAGTCCTGAACAGATTATATAAAACAAGTGAATGAGGTTTTAGAATTCTACATATATAAATCCTTGGGGGATCCACAGCAAAATCTGCACACTTTCCTCGGTGTGTGAACTTACTCAGAATATTATGATACCTTTGTATGGTGCAGACCATTCACTGAGACTCCTGACAACTCAGTGGAAGTATTTATTGCTGAAAAGACCAAGTTCAAAATCTAAAGGAGGTCAAATCACCTTGACCTTGCTAAATCATGATAATGATCCTAGACAGTGTAAAGAGGTTAAAAAGCACACACACCAGCAGTGTTATATAAAGAGACTTTAAAGTCACCCTTCCCCAAAGATAAACATATATCAAAGCCGATATTTTCCTTTTTTTTACAGACTGGTTTGAAGGTTTTTTTCAACATTACTTGGATAAGAAGTATCACAAAAAATGTTTTGCATTATTATCATCATAATTACATGGGGAAAGAAAAATTAAGCATTGTCGTATTTTTCAGAAACCTAGATAGTCTTTTAAGGTTATTTTTTAGTTTTTTCATTGTTATTCCCTTTTTTTTACTTCAAATGATGGATTTATATGAAGACCTGTTTTTTGTCAGATACAATATAAGGTTGTAGGATGAACAAAAGCTGCAATTCTGGCATAGACTAATGTTATTTATTTTTTTTACACTGCAATCTAAATAAAAGTTAAAATTTTGCAAGAACGGAAATTGTATTTTTTCTTTTTTCTTTAAAATAATAGTGTTTTTTATGTTTCTTTAATTCTTTTTTAAGCTTCTTCACTTTTTTCATGTTTTTACTTTGTTTTTTTTAGTGATACTAGCAGATTTTAATATGAAGCAAGACAAATTGATTTTAATATATACGAGCCATGAGCCACTGGATGAGTTCAGATGATCATACATTCAATCAGTCTGTATGTTCACAAATGGAAGACAATATGAGCAGTTCTTCATCAGTGGACCTAAAGTTCATATTTAAGAAAATGAGAGAGGGGAGCCAGCACGATCTGAAAATGGCATGCATCATATAAAAAGTGCAAATTCACAGATTTATTCCCACTGTACTGTAATATAAATGAGATTTTTAGCAAATAATTGATCAATTCTTTGAGCCATCCCTGCCAACGTCACGGCAAATCTCAATAGGGGGGTCCTACTCTATATTCTGTATTTCATGTGCCATGCGGCCTCCTAGATAAAGTTAAAAGCAGAACCATAATGGAGCACACATACCTGTAACCTGTATATATAACCGCTTCTATGTTGCAAAAGAGGCAATTGTGGATAGAGGCCAGCCCAGGTCCCAGCATGTGGAGCAAGCTCTACACATACCAGGACTATATCAGAACTGACCCTCCCAGTGCCAGAGAGCAACCATTGATAAATGCGGACCAGATCCAAGTATGGTGCTTAATTAGCAATGCCTGTGGAATTCCACAGGCAATGCTAATTAGGCACCATCTTGGATCTGGTCCGCCTTTATCAATGGTTGCTGTGTGGCACTGGGAGGATCAGTTCTGATATAGTCCTGGTATGTGTAGAGCTTGCTCCACATGCTGGGACCTGGGCTGGTCTCTATCCACAAGTGCCTTTTTTGCAACATAGAAGCGGCTATATACAGGTTACAGGTATGTGTGCTCCATTATGGTTCTGCTTTTAACTTTATCTAGGAGGCCGCATGGCACATGAAATACAGAATGTAGAGTAGGACCCCCCTATTGAGATTTGCCGTGACGTTGGCAGGGGTGGCTCAAAAAATTGATCAATTATTTGCTAAAAATCTCATTTTTTTATTATAGTACAGTTGGAATAAATCTGTGAATTTTCACTTTTTATATGATGCATGCCAATTTCAGATCGTGCTGGCTCCTTTTTTTCTTTGTTTTGACCGTAGTTATGCTACAATTCTGGTGACTGACCAATACCATACCATGCACGCCTGATTTTGGTTTGCAATGTATTCCCCCTGTTGGTAGCTGTTCAGATTCAGTTACCTCACCCCTTTCCACAGGCAATGCTAATTAAGCACCATTCTTGGATCTGGTCCGCCTTTATCAATGGTTGCTTTTTGACACTGGGAGGATCAGTTCTGATATAGTCCTGGTATGTGTGGGGCTTGCTCCACATGCTGGGACCTGGGCTGGTCTCTATCCACAAGTGCCTTTTTTGCAACATAGAAGCGGCTATATACAGGTTACAGGTATGTGTGCTCCATTATGGTTCTGCTTTTAACTTTATCTAGGAGGCCGCATGGCACATGAAATACAGAATGTAGAGTAGGACCCCCCTATTGAGATTTGCCATGACGTTGGCAGGGGTGGCTCAAAAAATTGATCAATTATTTGCTAAAAATCTCATTTTTTTATTATAGTACAGTTGGAATAAATCTGTGAATTTTCACTTTTTATATGATGCATGCCAATTTCAGATCGTGCTGGCTCCTTTTTTTCTATATTTAAGAAAATGCAGCATATGCTATTCCATCCGTTTCATGGACGATTGCATATGTAAATTGCCTCATAGTTTCAATCTTTGAACCCAGCCTGTGAAAGGGCCAAATAGCTTCACTGCAATGGCAGACATGTAGGTGACTAGTAGCTAGCCAGCTGCCACAGAAATGGTCTGGCACCCCAGCACAGGCACGTCTATGAAGAATCACTTTGATATAGTATTACAGTTAGATCCATATACCGTATGTTTGGACACTGACACAAATTTAGGTTTTTTTACCTGCTTGCTGAAACATATTCAAGTTATAGTTATATAATGGACATAAAGTCCTGACTTTCATCTTTCTTTTGAGGGTATCCACATTAAAATGTGATGCAGGGTTTAGGAGTATCTGCTCCTTTACATGTGCCACTCTGGTTTTAAAAGGCCCAAAAGTAATTGGATAATTTACTCTCAGGCTGTTTCATGGGCTGCTTGAGCAATTCATTTGTTATTTCATTCTCAATTAAGCACATAAAGGCCTGGAGTTGATTTGAGGTGTGGTGCTTGTATTTTGATGTTTTTGCTCAGAATTAAGCATGCGGTAAAAGGAGCTCTCCATGCAGGTAAAACAAGCCATCCTTCATCTGTGGAAACAGACAAAAAAACATCAGCGAAATTGCTACAATATTAAGAGTGGCTAAATCTACAGTTTGGTACATCCTAAGAAATTGACCTCAACAATGCAAAAAGACCTGGACGCCCACGGAAGACAACAGTGGTGGATGATCACAGTATAATTACCATGGTGAAGAGAAATCCCTTCATGACATCCAACCAAGAAAACAACACTCTCCAGGATGTAGGCATATCAATATCTAACTCTACTATAAAGAGAAGACTGCATGAGAGAAAATACAGAGGGTTAACTGTATGGTGCAAGCCACTCATAAGACACAAGAATAAGAAGGCTAGATTGGACTTTGCTAAAAATTCTTAAAACCAGCACAGTTCTGGAAGAACATTCTTTGGACAGATGAAACCAAGATCAACCTCTATCAGAATGATGGAAAAAAAAAAGTATGGAGAAAGCACGGTACAGCTCATGATCGAAAGCATACCACTTCATCTGTATAACATGGTGGAGGCAGTGTGATGGCTAGGCATGCATGGCTGCCGGTGGCACTGGGTCTGGAGTGTTTATCAATGATGGTCGGGCATGCATGGCTGCCAGTGGCACTGGGTCTCTAGTGTTTATCAATGATGGCCAGGCATGCATGGCTGCCAGTAGCACTGGATCCCTAGTGTTTATTGATGATGTGACACAGGGCATAGGCATCCAGATGAATTCTGGCATTTTCAGAGACACTGTGCACTCAAATCCAGCCAAACGCAGCCAAACTGATTGATCGGCATTTCATAATACAGATGGTTAATGACCCAAAGCCAAAGCAACCCAGGAGTTTATTAAAGCAAATAAGTGGAATATTCTTGAATGGTTGAGTCATCACCTGATCTCAAACCAATTTCACTTGTTAGGGGTACTTCTCACATAGCAAGATCGCTAGCGAGATCGCTGCTGAGTCACAGGTTTTGTGATGTACCAGTGACCTCAACAGCGATCTCGCTGTGTGTGACACTAAGCAGCAACTTGGCCCCTGCTGTGAAATCGCTGATCGTTACACACTGTTCTGGTTCATTTTTTGCTCGTTTGTCTCCCGCTGTGCAACACGCATCAGCGTGTTTGACTGCGGGAGACCAACAAGCGCTGACTCTGTGTAAGCAGCATACGCTTGTAACCAGGGTAAATATTGGGAAACTAAGCAAAGCGCTTTGCTTAGTAACCCGATGTGTACCCTAGCTACGTATACAGGGAGCCAGCACTGGCAGCCTGTAAGCGGTGTACACTGGTAACCAGGGTAAATATTGGGTAACCAAGCAAAGCAGCATCGTTACACGAGTCACTGGTGGCTGATGGCTGGTTGCTGGTCACTGGTGAGATCTGCCTGATTGAGAGCTCACCAGCGACCATGTAGCGACGCACAACGATCCCTGCCAGGTCGGATCGCTGGTGAGATTGTTGGTGCGTCGCTACGTGTTGTGACCCCAGCCTTAAAGTCAAACTTCAGACAGAAAGGCCCAGAAACAAAACAACAACTGAAAACCGCTGCAGTAAAGACTGGCAGAGAATTAACAAGGAGGAAACACAACGTCTGATGATGGCCATGAGATCAAGACATCATGCAGTTATTGCCAACAAAGGGTTATCAAGCAAGTTTTAGAAATGAACATTTTAGTTCCAAATATTTGAAGGGATTGAGGTTAAATTAAGGGTACCTTCACACTTTAGCGATGCAGCAGCGATCTGACCAGCGATCTGACCTGGTCAGGATCGCTGCTGCATCGCTACATGGTCGCTGGTGAGCTGTCAAACAGGCAGAGCTCACCAGCGACCAGTGAACAGCCCCCAGCCAGCAGCGACGTGCAAGCGACGCTGCGCTTGCACGGAGCCGCCGTCTGGAAGCTGCGGAGACTGGTAACTAAGGTAAACATCGGGTATGGTTACCCGATGTTTACATTAGTTACCAGCGCACACCGCTTAGCTGTGTGTGCAGGGAGCAGGGAGCCGCGCACACTGAGCGCTGGCTCCTTGCTCTCCTAGCTGCTGTACACATCGGGTTAATTAACCCGATGTGTACAGCAGCTACATGTGCAGAGAGCCGGAGCCGGCAGCACAGGCAGCGTGAGAGCTGCAGAGGCTGGTAACTAAGGTAAATATCAGGTAACCACCTTGGTTACCCGATGTTTATCTTGGTTACAAGCTTACCTCAGCTGTCAGACGCCGGCTCCTGCTCCCTGCTCGCTTCATTTGTCGCTCTCTCGCTGTCACACACAGCGATCTGTGTGTCACAGTGGGAGAGCGCCTTTGAAGAAAACGAACCAGGGCTGTGTGTAACGAGCAGCGATCTCGCAGCAGGGGCCAAATCGCTGCTCAGTGTCACACACAGCGAGATTGCTAATGAGGTCACTGCTGCGTCACAAAAAGCGTGACTCAGCAGCGATCTCGGCAGTGAGCTTGCTGTGTGTGAAGCACCCCTTAGTTCCTCACATTTTTCTGCAATTGTTTTGTTCAACACCCTGAAGAAAGTTTGAACTTCAACTGCATCGGAATTGTTTTGTTGAAAATCCATTGTGGTAATGTACAGAAGAAAAATGTTAAAAATGTTGTCTCTGTCCAAGTATGCATGGACCTAACTGTATATATATATATATATATATATATATATATACTAGCTGTACTACCCGGCTTCGCCCAGGTTAATAACTGCCATTAACAAAATAGAATATATTAACAAAAATTTATTCTGCACATAAAAACCACAAAACAAATAGAAATGTAATTAATAAAAGGCAAAATCTAAGCTAATAGAAGCATTTCACAACATATATTTCAACACCACAGATATTCCACACAGATTTAACTAAATTGGCCAAGTAATGTGCTCCGTTTGTCTCTTTCCAGGTCAGTCTCTTTCCCCGTCTGTGCTTCTTATACTATGAATGTCTTTTGTTCCTATAGCAACCAATCACAGCTCCTACTAATAACCTATAGTTCCAGGCTCCATTTACTTTAATACAGGCATGTTTTTTGGAGAGTAACTGTAAAGCGTGGGGTTAAATTTTCCTGTCAAAAGATAGTCTATGACGTTCCCTGGGTCACATGAGGTGTCTGTGCAAAATTTCGTGATTGTAAATGTGACGGTGCGGATACACTTTTGTTTCACTTTTTCCCCATTATGTAGATAGGGGCAAAATTTATTGGTAAATTGTAACACGCGGGGTTAAAATTTCACCTCACAACATAGCCTATGACGCTCTCGGGGTCCAGACGTGTGAGTTTGCAAAATTTTGTGGCTGTAGCTGCGACGGTCCAGATGCCAATCTCGGACACACACACCCACACACACACACACACACACACAAACATACATACATACACACATTCAGCTTTATATATTATATATATAAACCCTTTATATATATCCCCTAAAAAAAACTAAGCTAATAGAAGCATTTAACAACATATATTTCAACACCACAGATATTCCACACAGATTTAACTAAATTGGCCAAATAATGTGCTCCGTCTGTCTCTTTCCAGGTCTGTCTCTTTCCCCATCTGTCTCTTTCCCCATCTGCCTATCTCTCTGTCTCTTTCCCCGTCTGTCTCCCCGTCTCTTTGTCTGTGTATTTTCCTGTCTGTCTCTTTCCATGCCTGCCTGTCTCTGTCTGCCTCTTTCCTTGTCTGTCTCTATTTCTCTGTCTCTTTCCCTGTCTGCCTCTATCAAGGTCTGTGTCTTTCCACATCTATCTTTGTCTGTATCTCTGGCTGCCTCCTCCTTCCCTTTCTGCCTGTCTCTGTCCCTGTCTGCATGTCTGTCTGTCTCTTTTCCCATCTGTCTCTTTCCCCATCTGTCTCTTTCCCCATCAGTCTCTTTCCAGGTCTGTCTCCTTCCAGGTCTGTCTCCTTTCAGGTCTGTCTCTGTCTGTCTCTTTCAAGGTCTGTCTCTTTCATTGTCTGTCTCTGTCTGTCTCTTTCCCCGTCTGTCTCTGTCTGTCTCTTTCACCGTCTGTCTCTGTCTCTTTCACCGTCTGTCTCTGTCTCTTTCACCATCTGTCTCTGTCTCTTTCACTGTTTGTCTCTGTCTCTTTCCCAGTCTGTCTCTCTGTCTGTCTGTCTTTCTCTATCCATCTCCCCACTGACATCTTATTACCTCACATATAAGCTTCTTATACTATGAATGTCTTTTGCTCCTATAGCAACCAATCAAAGCTCCTACTAATAACCTGTAGTTTCAGGCTCCATTTATTTTAATGGAGGCATGTTTTTTGGAGAGTAACTGTAACGCTTGGGGTTAAATTTTCCTGTGAAAACATAGTCTACGACGTTCCCTGGGTCACATTGTAACGCGCGGGGTTAAAATTTCACCTCACAACATAGCCTATGACGCTCTCGGGGTCCAGACGTGTGAGTGTGCAAAATTTTGTGGCTGTAGCTGCGACGATCCAGATGCCAATCCCGGTCACACACACACACACACACACACACACACACACACACACACATTCAGCTTTATATATTATAGATATAAACACTGTATATACAACCCCTTTGTACCCAATTTATTTTCCACAAATAATCCTTTCTGCCCAAATTGGTGACTAATCTGAATACATGCACATATTGTGTTTTTGACTTTGCTTTATTCTGCTTCTGTACACAAATCTAATCACATTACTCTGCAATTAATTAGCATTTGTTTGGCAGGGTAGGGACAAAGGGTTAATTTCTCCATATATTACACATGAAAGGAGAACCATAAATCTGAATTTCCCTGAGTACACAATGTAGCCTAAATGAGACAATTATTCATTCCCACCTGCAGCCATCAATGAGTAATCACAGAGGTTTAGTAATCCCCTTTACCATGCCTACAATAAACCTATGGGAACAAGACCACTTTCAAACATTTTCTACTTAAAAATTCTTCAGTTGTACTTGCAGCACAGTATAGCTATATCCCATAAAATATAATTCACCTTCAAAAATGTTGAACGAACTAAGGGTAAGAAAAAGGACTCATATTTCTGCACATAATGGAGTCCAAATATATGACACCAAAAACTTCTATGTTATATCATAATTAGTCATGAGCGATTGTGCTTGGCACTGCTCGATACTCTGTGGCGCCCCTGAGGCTTCAGTCGCCACAGAGTACTGCACTTCATTTAAGGTGCGGTATTTGCCTCGAGTAAGGAGGGGGTTAATCACCGGTGTTCCACATTCACACCTTACATAAAGCTCAGGAGCCTTCTCACTGGGGTGCTGGACTACGGTAGGCAGGGGTTTTGGCCAACACGAAGCCTGGGACTGTCCCGGTCACCAGGACGGCCTCCTGGGGGGCGGACTACACTTGGGGTAAAAATAACTCACACAATCACTGGTCAGTTCACCCGGGACACCAGTTCTGGGACACGACACCTTCACCACTTTCTTCTCTTCTCTGAATGAGGCCTGCGGCTTGGAGGGAGTGCTCGGCTAGGTTTCTCACGGCTCGAAGGGCAGCTCTGAAAAAGGACTTTCTTCTTTCAAACACTGGTGACTTATTCTAACTTATCCTAGGTCGACGGGGCCCATCACAGTGGGTGACCGGCACCACCTGGGTGAGCAGCACAAACTAAAGACACTTGAAACCGCAGTAACTGACTTGGACTTTTATTACCGGCGCCACCACCCCATGCCTCGGCGTCAAAGGCCATCGCCGTCAATACTCCCCTCATCATCCTCCCCGGGCTCGCTCCACCTGTGGGGAGCAATACCATCTTCGACGCTATTACCATCCACCCTAGAGGACAGCGACAGCAGTGGCAGCTAATCCCTGGCCACATACCACAGGTGGCGTCACAACATCTATCCTACTACTACACTTATCATCCTCTATCCTTATTGGTGTACACTTCGATCAGGCCACTGCGACATCCCAGACTATTACACCGGCCCGGTGACGAGTAACTCAGGAACCAAATTCCCGTGCCTGATTCCCTCTGCCCCCTGGGTGCTACAACTCAACTGAGCATCAGCAAATAGACCCCTCCATGATCGTTTCCAATACACAGGACCGCCGCTGCTGTCAACGCTTTACTGCAGTTGATTGCTTTGTGGCACTGCCGCCGTAAAGCATTCAACAGTAGTAAAGCCATGACGGCAGACAGTAGCCCCGTGCATCGGACTTGATCACGGAGGGGTCTATGTGCCTGTGGTCTGCCAGAAGCAACTGAGGACACTGCGGGAGCGGAGAACAGGTGAGAATAATTTATTTTGGGAGCCTCACTCGAGTATAAGCCGAGGGGAGCATTTTCAGCAGAAAAAAATGGGCTGAAAAACTCGGCATATACTAAAGTATATATTGTAATTACAAATATCTTAGCGTAAACTAAAGGTACCGTCACACTAAGCAACACTCCAGCGATCCCACCAGCAACCTGACCTGGCAGGGATCGCTGGAGCGTCGCTACACGGGTTGCTGGTGAGCTGTCACCAGCCCCCAGCCAGCAGCGACGCGTGGAAGCGATGCTGCGCTTGGTAACTAAGGTAAATATCGGGTAACCAACCCGATATTTACCTTGGTTACCAGCGCACACCGCTTAGCGCTGGCTCCCTGCACTCCTAACCAGAGTACACTTTGGGTTAATTACCCGATGTGTAGTCTGGCTATGTGTGCAGGGAGCAGGGAGGCGGCACTGACAGCGTGTGAGCGGCAGACGCTGGTAACGAAGGTAAATATTGGGTAACCAAGGAAAGGGCTTCTTGGTTACCCGATATTTACATTGGTTACCAGCGTCCGCAGAAGCTGGCTCCCTGCTGCCTGCACATTCAGTTGTTGCTCTCTCGCTGTCACACACAGCGATGTGTGCTTAACAGCGGGAGAGCAACAACTAAAAAATGGTCCAGGAAATTCAGCAACAACCAGCGACCTCACAGCAAGGGCCAGGTTGTTGCTGGATGTTACACTCAGCAACATCGCTAGCAAGTTGTGCCTCAGCAGCGATGTTGCTAGCGACGTTGCTTAGTGAGACGTAGCCTTTAGTGTAAAATAGAAGCTGGAACCCATGTGATGGACAGATCAGTCTGCGTCCACTAGCTTCTCTCTGTCCTGCTTAGATAGATTGCTATCTCTCCTTGTATACACATAGACTAAATGAGGAAAGAAATTAAGCACAATATGGCCTTATTCATGAGGTAGTGATGAATAATAATATTCAGTGATATTCTCACCTGATGGGGTCATGTGAGCCACAACCAACTGAAACAGGTGTATGAGTACGGCTACTGCAGATCCATGTGAACACCTGTCAATGGAGGATGTTGGTGAACCTCTATCTATGCGCTGGCATGTGAGGATGAAACAGGAAGGTCCCAAATGTGATTTTATTATGTGATTAGGGGGCAAAGTACTTCATGAGGAGGTAGATAATGTTTGTGAATATCCTGATGAAGAAGTTTGTCCCATTTGGAACCTTCCTGTTTCATCCTTCACACGTTAGAGTGTGCGGTTCACCCACATCCTCCATTGACAGCTGTATACACAAAGGGAGAGACCTGACAACCAAGTAGAGCCAAACTGGGAGAAGCCAGCTTTGAAACACCACAGTGTACATCAAATGATAGTAATGATAGAACCTGTCTGGTTTAGTCAGCAAGCGGTGTTACTTTTAATTCTAACTTTGCAACTCTCCAGTGTTGTTGGAGAGTCTTTTTCAACCAAAAGTGATGACATTCTGTCATGCGGTATACATTGGTTGATGGCCCTTCCAAGAGACCAGAACAATTTTCCACCAATCATTCTTAATCAAGGCTTTAATCAAGAGCTATGCCTGGTATCCTTTCACTTCCCCGGTTTAGATGATGAGGTCTGGCTTGGCATATGGAGAAATGAAACAAAAGCGGTATGGACCAAGGATATTAAAGGTCCACTTTAACTGGTTTGGATGGCTTTTGCACTTTTTGATCAAAAAAGGTAACTAAATTTTAATGTGTATAGCAATAGTGGAATTCATGTATTCATTTATTGCAGTGTGCTGATATATTATGCGTGTATAATGTTTGTATATTGGCCACACATATTGGTGCACCTGTATATTAATTTGATACTAACCTGACTGTGCATTCATTCAATGGACTCAGTAGACTGGTGACTGAATGAATGGGATTTCATCAGAGACCAGCAGAGAAAAGGCATTGAAGGATCAGGAGTCTGAAAGTGTTGTTATTATTATTAGCTCCTCCCATTTGGAAAAAAAAAACATTTTAAATTAGTAGGAGACTGCAAGGTGAGTTATACAGCTCCTTTCACAGGGTGCTGGTGCTGTGTGGCGGCCATTGTTGTGGTGGTTTGATATCGGTAGGGCAGTGTGACCTGGAGTCATAGGGACTCAGCGTTGCACAGGATTGTTGTGAGGTACAGGGTCACCTACCCAGTTGGTGCATGGTTGTTGTGGTGGTGGCTGGCACAGGACGCCGCACCTCTATGGCTTCAAATAAGTTAGGGACCCACTTAGAGGTTCGTCATAACGTGGCAGTAAGCTCTATTCAGTCTGATCAGAATGTTCAACCAAAAAACTAATGTTCAGGTATATAAATTTTTGCCTATCGGCATTAGAACAAAGTATGTTTTTTGGATGTGCAGTTCATGTTTTTTTCTACAGCTATGGTGTAATTATTATTACAAAAAATCCAAGAAAAATCTAGCAATCCCAAACGATAAAAAATTCCAAAACTTTATTTCACATTTTAAAATTCCATTGTTGACGCTTTTCGGATCCAACAGATCTTTACTCATCAAGTGATGAGTAAGAATCTGTTTGATCCGAAATGGGTCATCTGTTTCCCTTTTAATGGAGTCCTAACAATGGAATTTTAAAATGTGAAATAAAGTTTTGGAATTTTTTATCATTTGGGATTGCTGGATTTTTCTTGGATATTTTTGGATTGCTTCTTCTGGTGACCAGCTGGTATCTGATCCGTGCATCCCCTTTTCTATACCAGGAATTGCAGATGGTGGTGGAGTGGCTGATAAGTATTTTTTTGTTTTTTTGTAATTATTATTAGCTTCTCTTTATTTTAGAATGTTCAGGAATATAAATTTGTGCCTATCGGCATTAGATCAAAGTATGATTTTTGGATGTGCAGCTCATGTCTTTTTCTACAGCTATGTTGTAAATATTATTAGCTTCTCTTTATTTTAGAAATATTACTTCACTCTAAGCACTTTTTAAAAAGAGGCAGAAAATCTCTTTAATATTTTCCTAATTAATATATTTTCTTACGTTACCTAACTAAGTAAATAGTTAAAATAATCAATTAGCAATAAATAATATCCTTGACATTATTTTTTGCCATTGTCAGTTATTAAACCCTTCTAGCCATGGCCTTTTTTAATTTTTAAGCTTCAGTTTTTTCCTCCCTTTCTTCCAAGAGCCATATTTTTTTTATTTTTATGTCAATATAGCTCTATGGGAGTTTGTTTTTGTGGGACGCATTGTACATTTACATTCATTCTGCCCCAAATTATACTGAAATATGGGAAAAAAATTCCAAGTGTGGTTAAATGTTTTTTTTTTGTTTTTTTTTATTTGCCATATTTACTAGATGATAAAACTGATCTGACAGTATGATTCCTTAGGTCAGTATGAGTTTGAACATGTACAGTTTTGGTTTTTTTTTATTCAAGTGGTGAAAAAAAAATCAGAAATTTGTAAAAAAAAAATAAAATGGTGTTTTGTAGGATGTGTAACATTAACATTTTTCAGGATCTGGGGCTCTGATGGCTTATTTTTTGCACCCTGAATAGACATTTTAATTATACCATTTTGGTATGCTTAGATCTCCTCTTATTGTATAATATTGGGGTGACCCAAAAAAGTGTAAGTCTGGCATTTTGATTTTTTTCTCATTACGCCTTTTACCGATCAGATTCATTTATTTTATATTTTGACAGATTGTGCATTTCTGAATGTGGTGATACCAGATATGTGTATTTTTTCATTGTTTTATTTGTAATGGAGCAAAAGGAGGTAATTTCAACTTTTGTGTTTTTTATTTTTTTTTATATATTTTTTTAAACTTTTTTCCAACTTTTTATTGAATTTACTAGTCCTCTTAGGGGATAGCTGTGATCTTCCACTTACTTGTGCTATATAGAGCAGTGCATCAGCATCACTCTGTGAAGTAGGAATCATGACTTCCTATGAATGCCGGCTTGCAACCGGCGTTCACAGGAAGTTCATCATGACAGTAACAGGGGTGAACAGCTGATCCCTGGTTGTTCAGATCAGCCAACATGTGCAACTAAAGATGTGGGCTCGTCATGTGAGCCCGCATCAAAGGCAAGGACATGACCTAGGACAGTGATGGTGAACCTGTGGCACTCCAGCTGTTGCAAAACTACAATTCCCATCATGCCTTCACAGCCAAAGCTTTTGCTTTGAATGGCCAGGCATGATGGGAATTGTAGTTTTGCAACAGCTGGAGTGCCACAGGTTCACCATCACTGACCTAGGATATACCAGTAAGGAGCTCCTCATGAGAGCCCGCATAAAAGGCAGGGACACACCCTAGGATATACCACTAAGGGGCTTGTCATGTGAGCCCACATTAAAGGCAGGGACATGACCTAGAACATACCAGTAAGGGGCTCATCATGTGAGCTCGCATCAAAGGCATGGCCATGACCTAAGATATACCAGTAAGGGGCTCATCCTGTGAGCCCGCATCAAAGACAGGGACATGACCTAGGATATACCAATAAGGGGTTGAAAGAAAACCATAAATAATTGAAATTTGTAATCTATTATTTTCCATGATTGGTTTTTTTTGCTATACGAAAAAAAAATTGTTATGACACATGTTTTATGTTTCTACATTTCATCTTAGTATTCCGAGTAAACTTTCTCTTCATTTTGTAAATTGTGAGCAGAATTAAACTCTTATGTCCATGTTTACAATTACACTTGTAAGAAGTCTAGGAAATGGTAAGGCAAGACATTAAATGATTACAGGTTTCCATTTCTCCCATACCTTACTTTTTAGTTCATCCTTAAGCTTTGAAAAATGTGGTTTGAGCTGAGTTGCTAGTAAATGTCTACATCGTAAACCAAGTACGCTTAATTTCCCATGATTAATAGTTTTTTTCTGAGATTAGGCTCTTGCTTCAGCATGCTAAGGGACTTTATTACCCCTCACACTGCTGGTGAGGGTGGTCCGAGCAGGTCAAAGTCGAGGTCAATAGCAGGACACATACATGGAATGATTCAGGCTGAACCTTTACTAAGGGGAACATAATTTTTTCAATAGTTTGATGGTTGAGGTATTAACAGTTTAATATATGCAATATATAACTCAAATTAGCGAGAAAAAAGCCCAAAATTTTGAGAAAGGTCACATGGTAGGATTAAATGTTATAAATTATAATACTAAATAATAATAATAAATTCTAATATCCACCATTTTTAAAAATATTATTTGTTTTATTTTAAGCATTAATTTTACATTTATTTATAAATAATCCATTTTATATTGTATATTGCATATTTTTTTTCTTTTATGCTTTCCTTGTATATTATACTGTACATATAAATTCTGTGAAAAAAGAACTTCAGTAACTTTTGGAGAATGGTAACATGGAAGGATTAAATGTTATAAATGATTAAATATAGGATTAAATGTTATAAATTATAATATTAAATAATAATAATATATTCTAATATCCACAATTTTTTAAAAATCATTTTTGTTTAAGCATTAATTTTATATGTATTTATAAATAATCCGTTTTATATTGTATTTTGCATTTTTTCTTTTACGTTTTCCTTCTATATTATACTATAGCTATAAATTATGTGATAAAAGAACTTCAGTAACATTTGGAGAAGGGTCACATGGTAGGATTAAATGTTATAAATTCTAAAATCCTCCATTTTTTTAAAAAAAATATATATTTTTTTTTGTTTTATTTTAAGCATTAATTTTATATTTATTTGTAAATATTCCCTTTTATGTTGTATTTTGTATTTTTTTTTCTTTTACATTTTCCTTGTGTATTATACTGTAGATAAAAATTCTGTGAACAAGAACTTCAGTAACATTTGGAGTAAGGTCACGTGGTAGGATTAAATGTTAAAAATTATTAAATATAGGATTAAATGTTATAAATTATAATATTAAATAATAAATTCTAATATCCACATTTTTAAAATCATTTTTATTTTATTTTAAGCATTAATTTTATATTTATTTATAAATAATTTGTTTTATATTGTGTTTTCCATATTTTTTTTTTACGTTTTCCTTGTATATTATACTGTAGAAATAAATTCTGTGAAAAAAAGAACTTCAGTAACATTTGGAGAAGGGTCACATGGTAGGATTAACTGTTATAAATGATTAAATATAGGATTAAATGTTTTACATTATAATATTAAATAATAGTAATAATAAATTCTAATATCCACCATTTTTTAAAATCATTTTTGTTTAATCATTAATTTTATATTTATTTATAAATATTCCGTTTTATATTGTATTTTGCATTTTTTTCTTTTACGTTTTCCTTGTATATTATACTGCTGATATCAATTCTGTGAAAACGAATTTCAGTAACATTTGGAGAAGCGTCACATGGTAGGCTTAAATGTTAGAAATTCTAAAATCCTCCCTTTTTAAAAAAATATTTTTTGTTTAATTTTAAGCATTAATTTTATATTTATTTATAAATAATCCATTTTATATTGTATTTTGCTTTTTTTTCTTTTAAATTTTCCTTGTATATTATAATGTAGATATAAATTCTTTCTACACTTGCATTACTATAAACATGAAGAAGTAATTACCTTAAAAAAAAAATACCTCCTTTATTAACTCAAAATATAAAAATCTCACTAAATATATTGTAATAACCTACCCCCTAAAGCAGCCCTGATAATTATTTTTACATTTAAGAGAAAATTAAGATCCATTTTTCTTTATTTATTATCTTTTGCTCTTTTTAAACACTGTCATCATGGTATAAATAAGCTAAAAATCAACATCCATTAGCTACCTTTGCTTTCAACCAATTGGAAACATATGTAGAAAAGATGCCGAAAGTTTAAATATATTCATTTTGCTTTAACCGTTTACATCAAAAGGACCCATAAAAGAACAAGGATCAAGATAGTGAGAAATGGTGACCTGATACCGCTGTGCAGTAGCGACATTACATTTTGGTAAGTTGGCTTCTTTGAACAGTTGACTGTAACATTGACGATACTTTTATTTAGCACTAAATTAAAATATAGGACAATGTAAATGTAAACCAAACTCTCAGAAGATCTGAAGTTCACATGGCCGACCTCCTCGGAGATGACATTTCTTTGGTTTTATGTGGCTAAAGACAGAGACTTCATTAATCTTTCCTATAGACATGTGAATAGCTTTTAGAGATGTCCTCACATCACTTATTGCTCAACCCAGAATACATTTTGTCAATTTACCATAGTAGATACATGGAGAATTTGATGGAAGGACTGTTTGTCTTAGAATATTGGCTTCTACATGCATATTTATAGAAGAAACATTTATGTGCTGATATTATTTGCTTAAAGGGGATGTCCTGACTTAGTCTACAAGTCTGCAGTCACTCTACGTGTTACTCTGTGAGACTGCAGACTTGTGAATCCTCAAAACATGTGCACTGTGCGCTAAGAGGATTAACCGGTTTCAGCGCCGGGAATGGCAGTCATATGACCGGGTCAGAATCTGCCTTGACTTTTTCGGGCCTCGTGCATTACACTTTATTCAAAAACCTGAAGTCACATAGAATGACTTCAGGCTAGTCATTTTAGACCAGAGGACCCTTTTAACCACTTCACGACGTTGGATGCACTGGTACATCCAAGGTCATGTCCCTAACTTTGTGGGAGCTCACATCTTTCCCTGCCCATTGGCTAATCTGATGAGCCACATGTGCCTCTAACGACTGCAGGTAGATCAAAGATCCGATTGCCACTGTTAACTAGTTACATCTCGCAGTCAATCTCCCACAGAGGGAATTAACACATGCCGGCAGGGGGGTGCGTCATTCCTCCTTCCCATAAGTGATGGCGGGGCTCCATTATTAATCAATTGGACTCTTTCCAGAAAATATGGATGCTATGGGACTTATATACAGTGGTTTGAAAGATAAAGGCCAGTGCTAATTTGCCCTTTTGGTCTCAAACATACTGTACATATAATGTATGCACTTCCCTCTCCTCTATTACCCTATGTCATGTTTTTTCCTCCAGTGGTGTTTGAGTGCTATGTCTCCCATTGTAGGTTTCTATATGTAAAAATTCCTTATGTCCTTTGCATTTTGTTTTGTATTACCTTCCTTGTTGTGAACAGATAAATACTTTGTTATAAATAGTTAAAAAAAAAAGTGATGGTGGGGCGCCAATGGGTTGCCGTGACAACCAGGCATCAGCTGTTGATCGTTGTCTGCCTTGACTAACTTCCTGTCAATGCCAGCTGAGCGCCGCCATTCATAGGAGATTGTGATTTTTGTTATACACAGCAGTGACGATGATGATGCTCTGCTCTGTACAGCACAAGAAATGGATGATTGTAGCTTCAAGTCTTCTAAGGGTACTAGTAAATACAATAAAAAGTTTGAAAAAAGTTTGAAAAATATGAAAAAACAAACACAAAAATGCAAATCAGCCATTTGCACCATTAAAAATTAAACAATAATAATAATAATAATAATAATAATAATAATAATTATACACATATTTGGTAATGAGGAGTTCAGAAGTGTCCCATCTATAAAAATAAAAAAATATATTAGTCCAATTTGTAAACAGCGAATTGGGGAAAAAAAAAATCAAATCTCCAGAATTACACTTATTTCTCTGCTGCAACATTACCATAAAATCAAAACCGCATCTACCAAAAAATGATATTGGTAAAAATTTCTGATTTTTTTTTCACCAATTAAATCAAAGAAAACTATGCAAATTTGGTATGCTCATACCTGTATCCACCTGGAAAAATCAAAATGCCAGGTCATGGTATAAAAACAAAAAAATCACACAAAAAACTGTGGAATTGCACTTTTTTTTGCAATTTTACCACACTTGGAATTTATTTCTAGTTTTCTAGTAAACTTTATGGTAAAATTAATGGATTCATTCAAAAGTACAACTCATCCCACAGAAAAATGAACCCTCATATGGCAATATTGACAGAAAAATAAAAAGTTATGGCTCTTGGAAAAAGTGGAGGAAAAAACAAAAATGAAAAGGGAAAAATGGCTGGCTGGTGAAGTGGTTAAATTAGACCCTGGTGGAGTTAGCATAGACATATACTTTACCGATTTTCATGTAATCTCAATTGATCTCCAGGTGAACTATCTTAAAAAACTTAACCTATGAAAAGTCATTTGTTTAGTGATGAGCAAATCTTATGAAAGTTAAATTTGCGGGCCTTGCAGAATTTTTTCAAAAATTTCAGGTTGCGACCAAATTATTTGCCTTGCCTCATTACTGGAAAGCTTGTAGTTGCCTAGAAAATACACTTGGAGGAAAGAAGAGATAGAGAGAGAACCTTCTTGACCATAAGAGCTTACACTCTACAAAAGAGAGAGACTTACCTAGTGGCTCCGGAGATGGAAAACGACTCTGCCGTACAATCTGTGCTGCACTGGAAACCACTGATATCTGATGGCCCGAGTACTGATCATCACTGTACAAGGAATAATCCATAAGATATCATAGCTGCAAGCAATAAAAGGCATTAGCATTCTCTAATGCCTCAGTAATGTAGGAAATGGTAGAGGGCAAGTTTTTTTGTGAACTTCAGGAAATTTACCTCAAACTCAATCCTCCACAGATTGATCCACTTACTTTATGTCTACATGGGGAAAATTACCCCACCTAATGCATGCGTTTTTGTGCCCACATGGCACACTACTGAGTGAGTAAGGCCGGAGTCACACATGCAAGTGACTCGCGCTAGTCTTGGATCGGCATCACCCGACACGGCCTGCTGCTCCCCAGACAGGAGCATCTCAGCTGCTTAGAAATACATGCAGCCGACCCCCTCCTGTCAGGAGAGTGTGCAGCCATGCTGGGTGATGCTGATGAGAGACTTGCGCGAGTCACTCGCAAGTGTGACTCCAGCCGCCTAAGAGATATTGCCATATTATGGCCTTAGTAAAGCGCATGAATGTAATAGAGGATCCATGTCTTTGAGAAATGGATGTCTTAGTTGTCATGCATGTAAAATATTTCAGTAGTAAAGGCATAAGGACAAGATATGGGTGAATAGTAACTATTTGTGTTGGGATTAGGCTTACCGAATACCGAGTACTATTCCAGTATTCTTCACGACAAGAGAAATGTTTAGGTTCATTGTTGACTTGCATTAGGTTTGTTATTCATGATGAATTCTGGAATAGTACTTTGGAATTCATTACAAATAATTCAAACACAAATAGTTGAGAATCAACCATCACTAATAAGGACAAAAGTCCACTCAACAGTAATGATGGTATGCAATCTAGGGAACAAAACAGAATATTCTAAGGGGTACTTTGCATGCTGCGACATTGCTAGCCGATGCTAGCAATGCCGAGCACGATAGTACCCGCCCCCGTCGCATATGCGATATCTTGTGATAGCTGCCGTAGCGAACATTATCGCTACGGCAGCTTCACATGCACTTACCTGCCCTGCGACGTCGCTCTGGCCGGCGACCCGCCTCCTTCCTAAGGGGGCGGGTCGTGCAGCGTCACAGCAATGTCACACGGCAGGCGGCCAATAGAAGCGGAGGGGCGGAGATGAGCGGGACGTAAACATCCCGCCCACCTCCTTCCTTCCGCATTGGCGGTGGAGGCAGGTAAGGAGATGTTCCTCACTCCTGCAGCTTCACACACAGCGATGTGTGCTGCCGCAGGAATGAGGAACAACATTGTATCTCCTATTAGTGCAACATTATGAAAATGTTCGACGCTACACAGATCACTGATTTACGATACTTTTGCAATCGTTTATCGGCGCATCTAGGCTTTACACGTTGCGACGTCGTTACCGGCGCTGGATGTGCGTCACTTTCGATTTGACCCCGACGATATCGCAGTAGCGATGTCGCAACGTGCAAAGTACCCCTAAGAAAAATCAAACATTATATGAATATTTATGAGTATAGAGATAGAAACCTTATTATTTTTGTACCTAAAAATAAAACCTAGTTGTTATGATCCTTTCTGGTGGCTCTGGTTTCATGCAAAACCAATATGTTTTGTGTGTGTTGTATTTTCTGGTTCTAGGCCCAGTGAGAGGAGCCTATTCAGTAGTGCCTCATTCTGAGTGATTGCTCTACCTTATCATGGAGCCTTTTCACCTGGAACGCCACCAGTTATAGTTCCTGCCTCGCAGTATACATTTCTGGTTCCCGTGAGTGGTTCTAATCTTGTCCTACTATCTTAGTACTGTTCCATGTTCACTCTCCTCCCTTGCTCTGAATAAACTCTCTGCTTCCCTGACCTTTGGCTTTCTGTGACTCTGGTTCCGTCAGCTCCCTGGTCCCCGATGTCTGACTTCAACTCATACCCCGACCTTGTCTCTATTCCCCTTCAGTTATTCACACTCCTTCCTGGCTTTTGACCCCTGGCTCTCATGCAATCTCAGCTTCTCTCACTCCCTCTGTATTGTTGTTACCTCCTGGCTTTTGACTCAGTTTGATCGACTATGTAGCAACCATGGGGCAAAGGGTTAACTTTACTCATCACAAGGCCAGTGATGTCGGGTCGGGGAATGTCATGGGTGGCCCTGCCCGGCTTCATGGCCCCGAGGTGTACAATAAAAAGGAAAGATGATGGAATGGAAGTTTGTCTCGTGACGCCACCTGTGGTACGCAGCCAGGGATTAGCCGCCGCTGCTGGTGATGTCCTCCAGGGCAGATGATGTCACAGCAAGGATGGTTCTGCTCCCCACAGGTGGAGCGGGCCCCAGGGAGGATGATGAGGGACTGTATCAGCCATTGGTGCCGAAGCGTGGGGCGCTGGCAATAACAAGCTGAGTCAGCTGCTGTGGTTCCAGGTCTTTTTACTCACAGTTCAAGTGCAGCCTCAGGATACCAGTGTCTGCCGTGATGGGTCCCAGCTGATCCTGGATAATTCTGAGGTCACCACCGGTGTTCCCACTGTGTGTCCTTTCTGGTCGGGGTCCCTCCAATCCCATAGATGCAATGTGGAACGGTCTGCGGGTGTTTCTTGCACTCGCCGTAGGCCCTGGAATCCCGTAGAGAACTCTGGCTTAGCTGTGTGCTCCAAGCCACAGGTCTTGTATTGTTCCCAGAAGTGTAAAAGTAGAGAGAATATGCCTGGACCAAAGGTCCATCTGTGCTCCTCACCCCAAGCTGTGCCCGGGGTTAACTGACTATGTGTGAAGTTGCTCCTTCCTTTTCCCCCATGGTGCCTGCCCCCCAGGTGGTTCTCCTAGTGACCAGGAGTGACCATGTCTCGTGATGGTTACCCTCCTATCTACCCCAGGCCAACACCCTGGTGGGAAAGCACCTAACTATATGTGGTTGTGAATGTGAGAAACACCAACAGTTGACCTCTTCCTTATCCATGATAAGTACCGTACCTTAAGTGAGGTGCAGTACCCTGTGGCGACTGAAGCCTTAGAGGTGCCACAACTACACTGCAGACCTCTCCCACTAGGGTACTTGTGGGCTCTAGAAGTTGTACACCTCATTACACCTAGGTGCCTGACATCCTTCTTGCACACTTGTGCCCCCTAGTGGTTTAGTGTCACACTAGCGAGAGTTACACTGCAAACAGTTTGGTTGCAACGTTATTACATGTATTCAAAATATTTATATACCTACAATGCTGGATTCTGAAGAATATATAGATCATTCTTCAGTTATAGTAAAAATTCAGTTTTACACTCGGAACTTAAAATGTAACTTTTCAAGTAGGAAGAGTAATACCCCCTCACCTAATATATGCCCCAAAGGTGCCCTAAAAGGCTCCAAACATATCACAGACCAAAATGACCAGTAATATTTTCCTTCTGTAACAGATGCAGCTAACACTGATCATTAGTAGGGATGATCGAATACCTCAAATATTCGGCTTCGCGAATATTTTCCGAATAGGTCACCGCTATTCGACTATTTGCGAATATTGGGGGGGCAGCACGGTGGCTCAGTGGTTAGCACTGCAGTCTTGCAGTGCTGGAGTCCTGGGTTCAAATCCCACCAAGGACACCATCTGCAAGGAGTTTGTATGTTCTCCCTGTGTTTGCGTGGGTTTCCTCCGGGTTCTCCGGTTTCCTCCCACACTCCAAAGACATACAGATAGGGACTCTAGATTGTGAGCCCCAATGGGGACAGTGTTGCAAATGTATGTAAAGTGCTATGGAATTAATAGCGCTATATAAATGAATAAAATTATTATTATTATTATTATTATATTCAATGCGCAATGTAAGTTTATGGGAAACGCGAATAACAACTATTCGGAACTATTCGGGCTTCCCATAGACTTACATAGCGCATCAAATATTCACATAGCGGTGAGTTATTCGTCGAATATTCGCAAAGCCGAATATTTGAGGTATTCGATCATCCCTAGTCATTAGACACAAGATCCAACTGATCCAAATGTATTATTGGAAAAAACGTCAGTAGGTCACGTTTGATCGCACCAGTCAATGATCATTTGTTAAGGGTTCAATCTGCCATTACATCCAAGATTTATATACGGTGTTAGGACGTCCTTACTCTCTTTGTCTCATGGATATTTCAGCACTCTTTAATTTATTTGTGGTGCTTGATGTAAGAAGTTAAACTACTGCAAACTCAATTCGTAGATGACATAAGAAACGATTTGGGTGAAAGAAATGGCCACAAGTCAATTTCTGAAATAAAAGTAGGGAATACTTTATGCTTGTCCATTAATAAACCCGGATAAAGATGATTATAGCAATTAGTTTTTAAACTAGCTATTAGTTCACTCATCTAGAGCTCTAAGCCAGTGTGCGAGCACAATAAAAGGCAGTCAATACCAGACGCATGTCAAACACAAATCCCATGGTCTATATCTCCCTTCAGGTATAACATGTTTATAATCCCTTTGGAGATTCATATAGCTTTCCTTGCTGCAATGAACCATCAAAACAATCAAAAGACAATGTTTGCCGGAAAGGTATCTAAGAGCACATTGCTTCCAGCAGTCTTATGGGCACTTTTAAAGGATGTGGAAATAGTCGTTATTTGCCTAAAGGGTGATGCTGGGGGAAAAAGACAGAAATCCAAGCTGCAGAAGTCATGACAATCTTGTAATGGCAAACAATAGACAAAGCCAACATTGCCTGGGAGGAGAAATTTGAGTCTACAATCTGTTAGATTTAGACACTCTGATAAGGAATAGGAAGCATTCTGTGCTCAGCTCTGAAAGGCAGAAAGACACGATTCCAGCCAGAACAGGTTGTGGAAAAACCTGTGTGCCTTGGGCTTAATAAGACACTTAAGTACTGCTCAAGGTACTTAAGAAGTACAGCTGTATACAAACTGAATACTCTGCTCTGCAGCTAGAGAATAATTTTATACATCTATCTATATATATATATATATATATATATATATACTATATACTGTGTGTACATATATATAGATAGATATATATATCTATATCTATCTATCTATCTATCTATCTATCTATATATATATATATATATATATATATATATATATATATATATATACAGTGCCTACAAGTAGTCTTCAACCCCCTGCAGATTTAGCAGGTTTGATAAGATGCAAATAAGTTAGAGCCTGCAGACTTCAAACAAGAGCAGGGTTTATTAACAGATGCATAAATCTTACAAACGAACAAGTTATGTTGCTCAGTTAAATTTTAATACATTTTCAATATAAAAGTGTGGGTCAATTATTATTCAACCCTTAGGTTTAATATTTTGTGGAATAACCCTTGTTTGCAATTACAGCTAATAATCGTCTTTTATAAGACCTGATCAGGCCGGCACAGGTCTCTGGAGTTATCTTGGCCCACTCCTCCATGCAGATCTTCTCCAAGTTATCTAGGTTCTTTGGGTGTCTCATGTGGACTTTAATCTTGAGCTCCTTCCACAAGTTTTCAATTGGGTTAAGGTCAGGAGACTGACTAGGCCACTGCAACACCTTGATTTTTTCCCTCTTGAACCAGGCCTTGGTTTTCTTGGCTGTGTGCTTTGAGTCGTTGTCTTGTTGGAAGATGAAATGACGACCCATCTTAAGATCCTTGATGGAAGAGCGCAGGTTCTTGGCCAAAATCTCCAGGTAGGCCGTTGTTACTGTTGCTGTGGCACTGGAGTCTATGTCCAGATTTCTTGCTACTGCACATGTGCGAGCACTGGAGACTATGTCCAGATTTCTTGCTACTGCACATGTGCAAGCGCTGGAGACTAAGTCCTATCTTGGAGCCATTGCACATGTGCGGGTGACATCATCGCTGACACGAGGTCACATATTTCTGACACCTTCTATGCCGATTGGCTGCTGGTTATGTGCTTGTGACACGTGGTCACATGTCTCTGACACCTTCTATGCTGATTGGTCGCTGGTCATGTGCTTGTGACGCTTTGCTCGGTGATAGGCCAGCGTGACGTCATTCCTGTCGTTCTGGCAGCGGATTGGCTCTGGTGTCCTCCATCTTGGATGAGGCACAGAGTCTATATAAGACCCTGACGCACGCCGCACGGCGCTCAGTCCTCTTGGTTCATGCATGAGAGTAGACGCTCTGTGCACGTTCCTCTAGGCATCTCTCTGTCTATGCTAGGTGAGCGCTACCGGCAGGGTAGCATTCTTATACCTTACAGCTTCGGCTGCAGTCCGTATCCTTACCTCTTAGGGGAGCGGACATAGGCAGGTGCCTGAGGCACATGGTCCGGCTGGGCCTTGTGATTCTACTCGTAGGTGGACGTTGCCGCTAGGGTAACGTTCCTTATACTGCGTCTGGCAGTTGTTTGTATCCTCGCACACTAGGGGAGCGAACAGAGGTAGGAGCTTTGTGCGGCTTATGCTGCTGTCCGTCTCTTTTGCACCACTAGAAGAGCGGACCTAGGCAGGTGCCATATCTAGTGGTTCGTGTCCTCGCAGACTAGTGGAGCGAATGCAGGTAGGAGCTTTGTGCGGCTTACGCTGCTGTTCGTCTCTTTTGCATCACTAGAAGAGCGGACCTAGGTAGGTGCCATATCTAGTGGTTTGTGTTCTCGCACACTAGTGGAGCGAACGCAGGTAGGAGCTTTGTGCGGCTTACGCTGCTGTCCGTTTCCTGGCACCACTAGAGGAACGGACCTAGGTAGGTGCCATTTCACACTCACTGCCTTTGTCTCTGTGATTATTAACAGAGACCATTCCACACACCCTCCAAGTAAGGGAGGAATTGCCTTATTTACTAATTATATTCCTCTGTGAGATTAACAGAGGTATTGCACTCTGCCATAGTCTGCAGCAGAGTCTTTGCACGGTGGACCCTGACTGTCTGTTACTCCTTTAGGTTTTATTATCAGACAGCCCCCCGTAACAGCCGTGCTATCCATCTTCCCATGGATGTGGACCAGATGGCCAGGCCCCTTGGCTGAGAAACAGCCCCACAGCATGATGCTGCCACCACCATGCTTGACTGTAGGGATGGTATTCTTGGGGTCGTATGCAGTGCCATCCAGTCTCCAAACGTCACGTGTGTGGTTGGCACCAAAGATCTCGATCTTGGTCTCATCAGACCAGAGAACCTTGAACCAGTCTGTCTCAGAGTCCTCCAAGTGTTCATGAGCAAACTGTAGACGAGCCTTGACATGACGCTTTGAAAGTAAAGGTACCTTACGGGCTCGTCTGGAACGGAGACCATTGCGGTGGAGTACATTACTTATGGTATTAACTGAAACCAATGTCCCCACTGCCATGAGATCTTCCTGGAGCTCCTTCCTTGTTGTCCTTGGGTTAGCTTTGACTCTTCAGACAAGCCTGGCCTCGGCACGGGTGGAAACTTTCAAAGGCTGTCCAGGCCGTGGAAGGCTAACAGTAGTTCCATAAGCCTTCCACTTCCGGATGATGCTCCCAACAGTGGAGACAGGTAGGCCCAACTCTTTGGAAAGGGTTTTGTACCCCTTGCCAGCCTTGTGACCCTCCACGATCTTGTCTCTGATGGCCTTGGAATGCTCCTTTGTCTTTCCCATGTTGACCAAGTATGAGTGCTGTTCACAAGTTTGGGGAGGGTCTTAATTAGTCAGAAAAGGCTGGAAAAAGAGATAATTAATCCAAACATGTGAAGCTCATTGTTTTTTGTGCCTGAAATACTTCTTAATACTTTAGGGGAACCAAACAGAATTCTTGTGGTTTGAGGGGTTGAATAATAAATGACCCTCTGAATAAACTTTTCACAATTTAAAAAAAAAAAATAAAAAAAGAAATAACATTCTTTTTTGCTGCAGTGCATTTCACACTTCCAGGCTGATCTACAGTCCAAATGTCACAATGCCAAGTTAATTCCGAATGTGTAAACCTGCTAATTCTGCAGGGGGTTGAATACTATGTGTATATATATATATATTATATATAAAATAGCTGTACTACCCGGCTTCGCCCGGGTTAATAACTGCTGTTAACAAAATAGAATGTATTAACAAAAATGTATTCTGCACACAAAAAACACAAAACAAATAGATAGAAATGTAATTATAATGTCTGTCTCCCCCTCTGTAGATATCTGTCGCTCTCTTTGTCTGTCTGTCTCTTTCCCTGTCTGTCTCTGACTGTCTCTTTTTCCATCTGTCTTAATCTCTTTCCCTGTCTGTCTATCTATCTCTTTCCCTGTCTATCTGTCACTTTCCCTGTCTGTCACTTTCCCTCTCTTTCCCTGTCTGTCTGTTTCCCTCTGTCTCTTTCCCCGTGTCTGTCTCTTTGTCTGTCTTACCCTGTCTGTCTCTGTCCCTTTCTTTCCCTGTCTGTCTGTTTCCCTGTGTCTGTCTCTTTCTCTTTCTCTGTGTCTGTCTCTTAATCTGTCTCTCTCTTTCCCTGTCAGTCTGTCTCTTTGTCTGTCTCTTTGAGTCTGTCTCTTACCTTGTCTATGTCTGTTTCTAACCCTGTCTGTGTCTGTCTCTTTGTGTCTGTCTCTTACCCTGTCTATGTCTGTTTCTTTCCCTGTCTGTCTGCCTCTTTCCCTGTCTATGTCTGTCTCTCTCCCTGGCTGCATTGTGAGACGCCAACATTGCATATAAGGGCGTGGCTGCGCATTCTTCTGAAGTTCTGGCTGCACTGTGGCTCCCAGCTCCATTCACCTTAATGGAGGCAGATTTTTTGGTGAATAACTGTAAAGAGCAGGTTTAAAATTTCCCCTCAAAACATAGCCTATGACGCTCTCAGGGTCCAGAAGTATGAGTGTGCAAACATTTGTGGCTGTAGCTGCGAAGGTGCGGATGCCAATCCCGGACATACACACACACACACACACATACATACACACATTCAGCTTTATATATTATATATATATATATATATATATATATATACTGTACATATATATTATATGTATATATATATATGTATGTATATATATATATATATATATATACATATTTTGGAATAAGGAAAAAATTCTCCAGCACGATAACAAATCCACGCCCGTCTTTAGAATCCAAATCTTTATTCAGATGATTGAGAGTTGATGAGACATACACTTGTACAAATATAGTATTGAGTTCACATACGGACTACATGTTTCAGCACAAACCTGCCAGAACTTGTGCCGAAACATTTAGTCCCTATGTGAACTCAATGCTATATTTGGACAAGTGTATGTCCCATGGACTTTTAATCATCTGGATAAAGATTTGGATTTTAAAGACGGTCGTGGATTTGTGATTGTGCTGGAGAATTTTTCATTTTTCCAATATTAGTGGTAAGCTCCAACCCTCTCTTTGCATATCCAAAGAATCACGGTGAATTACTCCATGAAGACTGAAGTATGGTGTGAGCTGGCTTGACATTTTCTTATATATATATATATATATATATATATATATATATATATATATATATATATACACACACACACATCACCAATTTTCTTCATGTGTTCAATATTTTTTTCATGTCATTTCTCATTATTACACATCACTAAATTTATGGACGACTATGGTTTGACTTCTGTGCCTGTGTGGATAGGATGGGTTGTTTCCGACACCTGGTGAGAAATTAATATCAATAGCATTTTTAGAAATAAATTTATGTAGAAAATTGTCGATGTGTTCAATAGTTATTTAACTCACTTTATAGAGGTCATACATGTACATATTTTGTATATAGTATTTTTATGTCCTCCATCAATTGACTTCAGTGAGTGTCCATGTTGCTTTGGGTGTAAAAAAAAGATAGATTATTCTGAGTAAAAATATAAATACAATACTCTTGTTTTTGCTCCAATTTTTTATTAGCTGAACTCAAAGATCTAAGACTTTCTAAATGCACAAAAGGCTTTTTCCTCTAAAAGGGAACGAACCACCAGGATTTTGCTATATGAAATAAAGGCAGTGCCATACAGGTACCAGGATGCTGTATCCAGGCATACCTTTTGTAGAAAGATTAGATGCTTGATTGCTAATATATCTGTAATCAAAGTTCCAGAAATGCCCTGCACTTTGATTGGCTTGTACATCTGGGGTGGGCCTTTGTGGGTCAGGTCCTCAGTGTATATTCCTCCTCCTGTATCCTCTATGGTGAGACCCCTTTTATTTATTTAAATTGTGCACTGCGCCGCCATTGCTGCTGCTGGCAGTGCATGTGCATTCCCACAGTAATGATGTCTTTATGAAAATGGTGTTGACATCCGCATATTTGCGTACCATGATCTCTGGTGCCATTTTATTGATGACACTGTGGAGAAGACTATGAGACGCATGGGCGCGTGCGCAGATGTGAAAAAAAAAATTGAGCATGTGCCAATGCCGTTCGTAGTCTTCTCCACAATGTCTTCAATAAAATGGTGACAGGGATTGCGATACGAGCATGCGGGGACTACAGTGACATTTTAATAAAGACATCACATTTTAATGAATCATCATCACAGCAGCAATGGCAGTGCAGTGGGAAATGTAACTCCAGCGATGCTCTAGGAGTGCCGAACGCCGGAGGAAAACCCGCACACTGGAAAACTTCATCCACTACAAGTTCATGTTAAGGACCTACAACTCTTCCCTTCACCTCACCAAACAGACCTACTTCACCACCCTTATTTCCTCACTCTCCAACAATCCAAAAAAGCTCTTTGACACCTTTCACTCCCTCCTCAATCCCAAAGTACAGACCCCCATCACAGCCCTTCATGCTGATGACCTGGCCTCGTATTTCACAGAGAAAATAGAAAACATTGAGAGATCAGCTCCCAGCCACCAAGCGTTGTGAATCCCATCCTTCCCCACATCCCATCCAGCTCACTTTCCACATTTGACCCGGTCACAGAGGAGGAAGTCTTCAGGCTCCTCTCTTCTTCTCATTCTACCACTTGCCCTACTGATCCCTTTCCCCCACACCTACTCCAGTCCCTCTCTCCGGTTGTCACTACTCACCTAAGAAAAATCTTCAATATCTCTCTCTTCTGGTATCTTCCCCTCCTGCCTCAAACACTCTATCATTACTCCATTATTAAAAAAAACCTTCTCATGATCCAATCTGCACAAGCAACTACAGACCAGTCTCCAATCTCCCCTTCATCTCCAAACTCTTAGAGCGCCTGGTCTATTCTCGCCTCACCCGCTACCTCTCTTTACAGTCTCCTTTACAGTCTGGCTTCCGCCCTTTACACTCAAAAGAAACTGCCCTTGTCAAAGTGACCAATGACCTATTGACAGCAAAACGTAATGGCGACCACTCTCTGCTTATCCTTCTTTACCTCTCTGCCGCCTTCGACACTGTTGACCACCATATCCTTCTCTCTATGCTCCATTCTATCGGCCTAAAGGACACTGTTCTTTCCTGGTTCTCTTCCTATCTTTCTGGCCGCTCATTCGGTGTATCATTTGCTGGCTCCACATCATCTCCTCTTCCTCTCACTGTTGGGGTCCCTCAAGGTTCAGTCCTTGGCCCTCTTCTTTTCTCCCTCTACACTGCCCCAATTGGAATGACCATCAGCAGATTTGGCTTCCAGTACCATCTTTATGCTGATGACACACAGCTATACACCTCATCCCCTGAGCTCACCCCCGCTGTACTACAGAACACAAGTGACTGCCTGATTACAGTTTGCAACATCATGTCTGCTCTCTATCTGAAACTTAACCTTTCCAAAACTGAACTTCTTCAATTCCCTCCATCTTCCAACCTTCCTAAACCTGACATCTCCCTCTCTGTGTGGCACAACGATAAGTCCTAGGCAGCAGGCCCGCTGTCTGGGTGTTGTACTTGACACTGATCTCTCCTTCACCTCCTACATACAATCTCTTGCCCACTCCTGCCGCTTGCACCTCACGAACATCTCTAGAATCCGCCCCTTTCTCACAATGGAAACAACAAAAACCCTCACCGTGGCCCTGATCCATTCTCGCCTTGACTACTGTAACTCTCTATTAATTGGCCTCCCCCTAACTAGACTCTCTCCTCTACAGTCCATCGTTAATGCAGCAGCCAGGGTCACCTATCTGGCTCACCGCTACTCAGATGCCTCTGCTCCGTGCCAGTCATTGCACTGGCTGCCCATATATCATAGGATCCAATTAAAACTGCTTGTTCTCACTCACAAAGCCCTCCACAGTGTGGCACCTCCCTACATCTCCACCCTCCTCTCAGTCTATCACCCCACCCATTCTCTATGCTCTGCAAACGACTTTCGACTAATATCCACACTAATCCGAACCTCCCACTCCCGGATCCAAGACTTCTTCCGAGCTGCACCAACCCTCTGGAATTCTCTACCCCAAGAAGTTAGGACGAATCACAACTTACTCAGCTTCAGACGCACCCTAAAAACGCATCTTTTTAGGGCGGCCTATCACACTCCCTAGCCGAAATAAAGTTACATAGTCCCTCCACAACTTCTCAGAACATAACCCCACGACAAACTCCATGGCACCCAAATGCATCTCAAGGTTCTAGCCAACTGGCCCAGGCAGCCATTATCTATCCCCTATTTCCTTGAGATGGCTGGATTGTCATTGTAAATAAGCACTTGTACCTTGTCCCTCCCCCCATCTCATTATAGATTGTAAGCTCTCACAAGCAGGGTTGTCTTTTTTCCTCTAAATATTGTATTTTCTATAACTGTTACTTGTTTGCATATGATCCTCCTGAATTGTAAATCGCTACGGAATATGTTGGCGCTATAGAAATAAAGATTATTATTATAATTAATATTATTATAACTAAAGAAAAGGGGGCCTGCCATAGAGGACGCAGGAGGAAGAATATATAGAAAGGACAAGAACCACAAAGGCCCACCCCAGATGCACGCGTCAATTAAAAGGGCAGTGCATTTCTGGAACTTTTGGTTACAGATATTTCAGAAATCAAGCATCTCATCATTCAACAAAGGTTATGATTGGCTTCAGCATCCTAGTGCCAGTGCCTTTACTTTATATAGCAAAATCCTGGTGGTTGGTTTCCTTTAAAAATTGTTCACAAATTTGTCTAAATCTGTATTAGTGAGTGCTTCTCCTTTTGCGGAGGTAATCCATCCACCTCTCAGGTGTGACATATCAAATGCTGATTAGACAGCATGATTATTGCACCGGTGTGCCGTAGGCTGGCCACAATAAAAAGCCACCCTAAAATGTGCAGTTTTACAGTATTGAGGGAGTCGGAGGTGGGGGGGATAAAAACAAGTCTGTATCCGGTGTGACCACCATTGGCTATTCGGCCACTTACCCTGTACAGTGAAAACTGTGATTCATCCGTGAACACCTCTCCAATGTGCCAGTCAGTCAGTTACAATGACAAACTGCAGTCAGGTGAAGACCCCGATGAGGACAAGGAACATTTAGATGAACTTCCCTTGGACAGTTTCTGATAATTATTCACAGATTGCTGCTTCAGCTGTCAGGGTGGCTGATCTTGGATGATCTTGGAGGTGAAGATGCTGGATGTGGAGGTCCTGGGCTGGTGTGGTTACACATGGTCTTTGGATGTGAGGATGATTGGATGTTCTGCCAAATTCTCTGAAACACCTTTGGAGTCAGCTTATGCTAGAAAAATGAACATTAAATTGTTGGGCAAGAGCTCTGGTGGCCATTCCTGCAATCAGCGTGGCAATTGCACACTCCCTCAAACCGTATGACATCTGTGGCATTGTGCTGTGTGATAAAACTGCACATTTAAGAGTGGCCTTTTATTGTGGCCAGCCTAAGACACACCTGTGCAATAATCATTCCATCTAATCAGCATCTTTATATGCCACACCTGTGAGGTGGGTGAATTATTTCCGCAAAGAAGTGCCCACTGACACGGACTTAGACAAATTTAGGAATAGCACTTGAGAGAAAAAGTCCTTCTGTAAGTAGAAAAAGTCTTAGATCTTTCAATTGAGCTCAACAAAAAGTAGAGCAAAAGCAATTTTTTTACAGCAGCAAAAAGTAAGGGCACAGCCATCAGTGTTGCAGAAGTCTCGAATACACCAAGTCCCTATAGTTTACAAATCTTTCGGGTCACATAAGATGATACCATTACAAATGTAGAAAGGACCCTGTTACAGATTTGGTATGAGGGACCAGAAGGTATCGGAGAAGAATTTACTATTTCCAATAGGTGGTGCTAGAGTTTGTCTCTTTCCTGGAGAGACAATTTGAATATTTCCCAGAGGGACTTTGAAGCTATAAGACCCCTCACTGGCAGCCAGACTGGTTTGTCAGGTCTCCCTAAGGTGAATAGTCTTCCCCGTGGTCTCCACTATAGCTTCTCATAAGCCAGATCAAATCCCATACTTTGCACTGACGAGGGGCAGTCACCCCGAAACACCGTGTCTGCAAATTGGGGTTCTGATTTGGTATAAATCCTAAGTCATGTGAAAAGGATTGTATAAAAGGCCACCTTTTGACTTTTAGGATTGCGACTTCCAATAGGTGGCACTAGGGTTTGTCTCCTTCCTGGAGAGACAATTTGGCTATCTTCTAAAGATAATGAATTTTAATTATATTCTGCCCAAGTGACCAGCAGAGGACTTCATAATCCGCAGTTCTTTTTTTATTTTAGCAGTATCAATATATTATATTATATTAATATACTACTTGTTATATAGCAAAAGGATAAAGAAATAAATCAAACAAGCCAGCACAGCATATCTTCCAGTATATACATATTTAAAAATACTTACAGTTGTCTAATAAAAAGGCAGAAGAAAGGCACAAGAGCAAGTTTACTGCCAAGAATTCTCCTTTTAAGGTGCAATAAGAGTATTAGTAAACATTTTAACAATGTAGTTTTCTACCCTGAGTAAATATAATAATGTGTTAAACAAACAGTCGCCAGTTATGACTTATTTCAAAATAAAGAAATGCTCCTTTCATCTCCATCTTTCACTTCAAAAGTACTTTTAGAATGAAAATTCCACATAAGCCTGTACCATCTTATTTGAGGTATTTGAATCAATAACTTATTTATAAGGCAAAGACAAGCTCTCTTCACCTGTGTTCTTTAATATTTAAGGATGTTTTAGAACAAGTCCCTTTTTGCTTCTGTGTTCTAGTGAGATTTAGAAAAAAGAAAACGTAAAAAATAGTTTCCGTGCTGGATTTTCCATGAAAAAGTCTATTCTCTCATACTTTGGCATACTTCGCATCGAGAGAGAGAGAGAGGGAGGGAATGAATACCCGGTGGGAAATCGAGCTTCCCGAGCATCCTGGTGCTCGATTAAGTATCATGTAGTATGGCGCATGCTCGTGCATCAATATCAAGGATTTTGTTCATTAAAGTGTGTTCGAATGAAATGTAGATCATGACATTACATAAAGGTCAGGATGATAATAAAACTTTATTTTGGACCACCCCTTTAACACTAGAAGTCCCAGGAATTTCGAGCTCCATAGGGTTCCAATGGTAGAAATGTCAAATGACCCCTCTCTGGGACTTCTAGTGCTAAGACTTGCCTTCTCTTACATATTTTCTTTCACTCACTACAATGTCCCCTGGCTTTCTCACGCAAAAAGAAAACAATTTTAAAACCAAAATGACTCCGTAAATGTACTTTTTAATTTAATTTTAGCATTGTGAGAATTTATCATCACAGCTTAACTTTGGCTTAATTTTTAGCTCATGAGAACAATAGCTAAAAGTGCAGCCTGTTCTTCTAAATGTAACATTAAAAGTAGCAGAGCAAGAGGATGTCTCTCAGGCAACTGTAAAAACACTAAATATATATACAGTACAGACCAGAAGTTTGGACACACCTACTCATTCAAAGAGTTTTCTTTATTTTCAGGACTCTGAAAATTGTAGATTCACATTGAAGGCATCAAAACTATGAATTAACACATGTGGAATGAAATACTTAGAAAAGTGTGAAATTTCTGAAAATGTGTCTTATATTCTAGGTTCTTCAAAGTAGCCACCTTTTGCTTTCATTACTGCTTTGCACACTCTTGGCATTCTCTTGATGAGCTTCAAGAGGTAGTCACCAGAAATGGTTTTCCAACAGTCTTGAAGGACTTCCCAGAGATGCTTAGCACTTGTTGGCCCTTTTGCCTTCACTCTGTGGTCCAGCTCACCCCAATCCATCTCGATTGGGTTCAGGTCTGGTGACTGTGGAGGCCAGGTCATCTGGCGTAGCACCCCATCACTCTCCTTCTTAGTCAAATAGCCCTTACACAGCCTGGAGATGTGTTTGAGGTCATTATCCTGTTGAAAAATAAATGATGGACCAACTAAACGCAAACCGGATGGAATAGCATGCCGCTGCAAGATGCTGTGGTAGCCATGCTGGTTCAATTTTGAATAAATCCCCAACAGTGTCACCAGCAAAGCACCCCCACCCCATCACACCTCCTCCTCCATGCTTCATGGTGGGAACCAGGCATGTAGAGTCCATCCGTTCACCTTTTCTACAAAGACACGGTGGTTGGATCCAGACATCTCAAATTTGGACTCATCAGACCAAAGTGCAGATTTCCACTGGTCTAATGTCCATTCCTTGTGTTCTTTAGCCCAAACAAGTCTCTTCTGCTTGTTGCCTGTCCTTAGCAGTGGTTTCCTAGCAGCTATTTTACCATGAAGGCCTGCTGCACAATGTCTCCTCTTAACAGTTGTTCTAGAGATGAGAAGGTGTGTCCAAACTTTTGGTCTGTACTATATATATATATATATATATATATATATACCCATACGCAGTATATATTAGAAAAAACAGACTGACAGATTTTTATTCTGTCTCTTTGTAAGTAGAACTACTGAAGGAAAAAAAGCTTAAACAAGGTCTATTAGCAGTAAATAGTTCTGCCAATATCCTTCACAGTAGGGAAACTCCTCCAGCAATTTTCACAATTAATTACCAGAGGCAAAGCGTATTCATAATCTGGTGTTAATTTTGCCGTACATGAATGAAGCAGGGTCTGGCACACTTAGGTTTTGTTTCTTTGCTACCAGTAGGATGAACTGCTTGTTCAGGTCATGCTGTGTCAAAGGAGTGCTAATGTGTTTATATAAACACTACAAGCAGCACCTGTTTAAACCACACTTGTATTTTACCATTAAAATAAGCATAAGAAGATACATAAAACTCAAATTTTACGGGGAAGAGAAAAAAAATTAAATATATATATATATATATATATATATATATATAGTGTGTATATATATATATATATATATATATATATATATATATATATATATACGGTATACATATATATATATAATCTATACTGTATATATATATATGTATATATATATATATATATATAAAAATGCATTGCTTTCAGAGCTCAAATAATGCAAAGAAAACAAGTTCATAGTCATTTAGAAACAACAATACTAATAATGTTTTAACTCAGGAAGAGTTCAGAAATCAATATTTTGTAAAAAATAACCATGATTTTTAATCCCAGCTTTCATGCGTCTTGGCATGCTTTCCATCAATCTTTCACGCTGCTTTTGGGTGACCTTGTGCCACGCCTGGTGAAAAATGTAAGCAGTTCTTGTTTGTTTGATGGCTTGTGACTATCCATCTTCCTTTTGATTACATTCCATCCAGAGGTTTTCAATGGTGTTAAGGTCTGGAGATTGGGCTGGCCATGACAGGGTTTTCATGTGTTGGTCCTTACTCCACACATTGATTGACCTAGCTGTGTAGCATGGCGCATTGTCCTGCTGGAAAAATCAGTCCTCAGAGTTGGGGAACATTGCCTGAGAAGGAAGCAACTGTTTTTCCAGGATAACCTTGATTCATATGTTCATCGCAAAGTTTAATTTGCCCAATTCCACAGTGGGTGCAGGACACTGTGGCTTGTACACCTCTCCAGGTCTCTATCTAACCATTAATGTCCAGGTGTTGGGCAAAGCTGAAAATTAGACTCATCAGAGAATATTACGTTACTCCAGTCTTCTATAGTCTAATCCTTATGGTCTTTGACAAACTTCAGCCTGGCTCTCCTTTGCTTCTCATTGATGAAAGGCTTTTTTCTAGCTTTACATGACTTGGAGCCTGTTACGAACTGTTCTTGTTGTGCACTTCACCCCAGCTGCCATTTGCCATTCCTTTTGTAGGTCACTTGATGTCATCCTGTGGTTGCTGAGTGACATTCGAATAAGATGACGGTCATCCCAGTCAGTGGAGAGTCGCTTTCACCCTCTGCCGGTCTGTACTCTGGTTGGAATTCAACTGACACTGGAATGGAATGGCTGTCTGACATGTAGAGAAGCTGATTTTTATAAAACTGTGCAGCGGTCTCTTAATTTTTGCCAGAGCTGTATATATATATATATATATATAATTCATTAGCCCTTTTTGTACACCTGCTGATCTTGTGTAGGTTTTTAAGAAGCCCAGAAAGATGCAGTGTAGAGTAGGACCCAGCAAAGGAGGGTGCCATGAAGGGGTGCTGGGCTGGTATTACAATGGTCATTCTAATATTCTAAATACCTACAAAAAAGTTTTTATCAGGTAGAGTATTTTTGTGGCTTTGCAGTGTGCAACTGTTATTTTTATTTACATTTATTTGCATCATTTACATTTATTTGCATCATTCAGAAACGCACGTGTTCACATTGTAAAGGTGCTGCCAGCCAAGTTTGAAGTCAGGTTAGTACCAGCGTGCGAAACTGGCAAGGGAATCCCTGTTTTCATTCTTTTTTCATTATACATTTTATATATATAATTTATTTATATATATATATTCATGTATGACAGCTATCCGAGTGAAATAAGTATTGAACATGTCACCAATTTTTTAAGTACCATATTTTTCGGATTGTAAGATGCACTTTTTTCCCCCATAACTGGTGGTAAAAAGGGGGTGCGTCTTCTAATGAGGATATGGCTTACCCGGGCGGCGGTGGTGGAGCGGAGACATAGGAGGCAGGGTCGACGGTACTAAGGGTGTCACTGCAGTGTCATGGCAGCAGCGGGTGCCTGATCTGACCGCATGCTCTATTGAATTGCCCGCAGTTGATGCAATAAACTTCAAGGAAATGGCTGCAGAGACCTTTCTGCGCATACGCCGCCTCGACGGCCATTTTCTTGAAATCAATGCGTCAACCATGGTCGATTCAATGCAGTTTGAAATCAACTCAGGTGCTTGCCGCCATAGCAACACCCCGACACCCCATCCTGTGTCGCTTCTGAGTTGCTGCACTGCAGTGACATCCTTGCAGCACACTGGCAGATCAATGACGCCTGCTGCCGCAACATCCCCGAGGCCTCAGTATTGCCAACCTTCCATCTACTGACCCTCCTGAGATGCAAAACCCCCACCTCTGAGCCCGCAACATTGCTGACCCTGCCTCCTGTGACCTTCCTGAGCCGCTCCACCACCACCGCTCCCCCCGGAGAACATTAGGATTAAGACACATTAGGATTATAAGAGGGACCCTCATTTTAACATTAAAAAATATTTTTTCCTATTTGCCTCCTCTAAATTTGGGGTGAGTCTTATAATCTTGGGTGTCTTATAAACCAAAAAATACGGTAAATATATTTCTAATAGAGCTATTGGAATGAAATTTTCACCAGATTGTTGTTCATCAAGAATGTCTCAGTTCATGTGTCCATTCATCCTTCTTTCCATCAACAGCCCAACACCATGATATTCCCAACATCAAACTTCACTCTTGGTATGGCGTTTTTTGGGGTGATATGCAGTACCTTTTGGCCTCCAAACATGGTGTGTATAATAGTATCCAAAAAGTTCAATCATGGTCTCATCTGTCCAGACTATATATTCTCCCAGTATTTCAGAGGTTTGTCTAAATGTTGTTGAACAAACTTGAGCATGCTTTTTGTTCAGCAATGGAGTCTTGTGTAGTACATACAGGCCATGAAGGGTGAGTGCATTACTTATTTTATTCTTTGAAACAATTAGACCTGCTGACTCCAGGTCTCCAGGGAGCAGATGGTTGTGGTCGGTTTATGGTGACAGGATGTTCTTTCCACTTCTGAATTATGGCCCAATCAGTATCAGGCCAGTGACATCAGTATGTTTTGCAATAATAAGATTGTGTAGATCTTGAGACAGCTCACTGGTTTTACTCATCATGAGAAGTTTCTTGGGTAGCACTTTAAAAATCAGTCAACGTTTTTATATCCCATCGGTTGGACCAGCTTATAATATTTTTCACTAAGTGGTAGGATTGCTTTCTCATTACTAACAGATTTCAGCTGGTGTCATGACTTTCCAGGGCTTTTTCATCTCTCTTTCATCATCCGTTCAATGCTTTTTCCCCGTGTCACTTCTCATTAATACAAGTAACTTAAATTATGAACATCTGTGGCTTGAGGTTTTTTTGCCTGTGTGGATTGGATGGGCTGTTACCGACATCTGGTGAGAATTTTATGTCAATAGCACCATTAGAAATATATTTAATTAGAAAATTGGTGACCTGTTGAATACTTAATTCACCCACTGTATATAAAAACACAAAATAATTGTTTACAAATATGTACATGTGACACCTACTTATAATCATAAATATGAACATGTGTAGCACCTAGGAATAAAGCATATGGATATACTATATTCAACACATGTGCTAGTATGACTCATTTTATATATGTATATATATATATATATATATATATATATATATTTATATATATATATATATATATATATATATATATATATATATATATACACACATTACAGTATATCAGTATATCACAATAGTGAATACACCCCTCACTCTTTTGTAATAATATACTTTTAATAGGACAACCCTTAGATACAATGTACAGTGCCAGTGTGCAGCCTGTATAACAGTGTAAATGTGGTGCCCTCTAAATAACTCAACACACAGCCATTAATGTCTAACCACTGACATCAAAAGTGAGTACATATGCCTGACTTAACATTAGAGCTGAGCAGATCTTTGGAAATTCGAAATCACCGGCTTTGACAAAATTTCCGCAAAAATGATGTGAATCACTGGAATCTCAATATTGAAAGGTTGTAATTGCTTGGAAAATACACATGGGGAAGTGGAGAAATAGAGATCTCCATTGACCATAGGAGCTTACACTCTACAGAAGGGATAGACTTACTCAGTCTCAGACTCTTGAGATGGAAAACGACTGCTGTAGAAACCGTGCTCCTCGGAAACCGCTGATATGTGTCCATGGTTCTGACCACCACTGTACAAGGCGTGATAATCTGTTAGATGTCATAGGTGCAGGGCATTTTGGGGAGGCCCACCCGACCATGTAAAATGATATTAGCCCACTCTATAATTGTTTAGAAGTGTGGGACATGATGCTGGGCAAGTTTTTTTGTCAACGGCAAATCAAATCTTAAAATGTACTAATTCGTGTGAAACTCTGAATTTCAGGAAATTCTTATAGACATTAGATAGTTGACTGGTGTCACCACAACAAGCGAGCAGGTTAATTCTACATTAGGTCGGGGTCACAGGGGCGTATGTTCTCTCTTGTGAGAGAATTGGGCTGGTTATGCTAATTAATCATGGCTCATACTCTGATCAGAGTTTAAGCCGAGTGTTGTTTTACTGTGATTCGATTCTCTTGTGTGAGGGAATTGTATCACAGGTGCGGAGAAGAAGGAGAACTTAAATTCTCAACTTTCTTCATTGTCAGTGTCAGCATAAATCAGACTGCACTCAGAGGACAACCTAGTGCAGTCCAATGTTTGGCATACACCCATTGACTTGAATGGGTGGACATCATCCAATACACTGCCACTCGGAGCATGCTGCAATTTTTCTCTTATGTGTAATTGGTTTGAGAAAAACAATTTCTGGTCAGTACTGCCCCATAATAAAACATTGTTCCAAGGGTTATCCAATAAAATATTGGGAAGCCTCATCTGCGTTATATGTTTATGTGAATGAGGCCTTAAAGGATTGTCTCATGATGAATCTTCAGCAACACACAGCTTCTTTGCTTTAAAAGAGGTTATGCACTCCTTACCATTGACGGTTCAGATGAGTGGCATGGTTGTGTCGCAAGCTTTTTGGATCAAGGTGCCACAAGCAGGCTGTAAAATATAGTGCCTGTTGGTGCCAGGTGTTCCCTGCTTAGTTAATCAGTCACATGTAGACTACAGAGCGGCCTGTAAACCTCAATTTTTTAGAACAAAAACAATTTTTAACAAGGGGAAAATTACAAAGTTGATTATTTTTACAAGCACTTTTAAAATCACTTTACAATATTACCCATTTCTGAACTTAAGACAGACCAAAGTTTGATACTTTGTATATAACAGAGATGACTAAAGAGCACTTTACAAGCTGCGATATCGCTATCGCTAGCGAGCGTACCCCGCCCCCGTCGGTTGTGCGTCACGGGCAAATCGCTGCCCGTGGCGCAGAACATTGCTTACACCCGTCATAAGGACTTACCTTCCCTGCAACGTCGCTGTGGCCGGCGAACCGCCTCCTTTCTAAGGGGGCGGTTCGTGTGGCGTCACTGCGGCGTCATATGTCAGCCGTCCAATAGAAGCGGAGGGGCAGAGATGAGCGGGCGAAATATCCCGCCCACCTGCTTCCTTCCTCATTGCCGGTGGACGCAGGTAAGGAGATGTTCGTTGTTCCTGCGGTGTCACACATAGCGATGTGTGATGCTGCAGGAACGACAAACAACCAGCGGCATGCACCACCAACGATATTATGAAAAGGAGCGATGGGTCAACGATCAACGATTTTTGACGTTTTTGCGATCGTTGATAATCGCTCCTAGCTGTCACACGCTGCGATATCGCTAACAACGCCGGATGTGCACCACAAACACCGTGACCCCGACGATATATCGTTAGCGATGTTGCAGCGGGTAAAGCCCGCTTAAGTCTTGATGTTCCGTGACGTTAGATGACAATCACCAAGATGGGAATTCAGAGAAAAGAGTTATTGGAGGATGACATTGGCACATATATTATAATTTTTGATAACTGATATTTTTAGTGTTACGATCAAGACAGCATGAGGTATCTAATCATCTGTGATAAAACAAAATCCCAAGGAAAACCTATTCTATGTTGTCTAAATGCTGAAATGTACTACATGAAAATGGGTTTGTTCTAATGGGACATCCTTCTCAAGTTTGCCTGTTCTGTCCACATCACCTATTATTTGAGCAGTAGACTATCGATGTTTCTATTTGTCAGATCCGTTCCAACTACTGAAATCATGGTTGTCAACGATTGAAGATGTTGGGGGAGCTGACCCTTTTTCTTCTGTCTCCCTCTTCCCATGAAATAAATATGCATAGTTGGTGTAGAAAACTGTGGATATTTTTGTGGAGGTTGTGGGCAGATAGCTATAGGACAATCTCTTGTTTAGTCAACAGTTATCATAGATGTTTTAAAAATAAGGGATGAAAATACAAATTATTTCAATTAATTATCTTATATTGAACACATATATGCATACAGTCATGGCCAAAAGTGTTGACATACAATGGCAGAGTTGTAAAGGATCTCGTGGGTCATCTGGCCCGACCCCCTGCTAAAAGCAGGATTCCCTAAATCATACCACACAGTTTTCTGTCCAGTCTCTTCTTGAAGATTTCCATTGAAGGGGAATTCTCTACCTCCCGTGGCAGCCTGTTCTTCTCCCTTTCAGTTTCATCCCATTACTTCCAGACTTTCTTTGTGTAAATGGTAATAGAGCTTATCCCTCTACTGTGTGGCAGACCTGGAGATCTTTGTAGACACCTATTAAGTCTCCTCTCAGTCTTCTTTTTTGCAAGCTAAACATTCCAATTTTTTGTTATACACATGTTTATTTCCTTTGTGTGTATTGGGACAAATTGGGCAAATTGGACAAAATGTGATACAAAACTCTCAAAATGGGCCAGACAAAAATGTTGGCACTTTTCCAGAATTGTGGGTAAAAAGTTTCATTTCAAGCATGTGTTGCTCATTCAAACTCATCTGTGTCAAGTAAGAAGTGTGGGCAATATGAAAATCATACTGGAAACCAGATAAAAAGGGGAGAAGTTGACTTAATTTTTGAATTGTTTGTCTGTGTGTCTTTCACTAAGCATGCGGAAGAGAAAGAGGAGAAGAAAACTGTCTGAGAACTTGAGAACCAAAAAATGTTAAAAAAAGATCAACAATCTCAAAAATACAAATTCATCTCCAAAGATCTTGATGTTCCTTTGTCCACTGTGCGCAACATAATCAAGAATTTTACAAGCCATGGCACTGTAGCTAATCTCCCTGGACGTGGATGGGAGGGACAAATTGCTGAAAGGTTGCAACTCAGCTGGATAAAAAGCCCAAATCAAGTTCCAAAGAAATTCAAGCTGGTCTGCAGGCTTAGAAAGCATCAGTGTCAGGGCAAACTATCCTTTGACATTTCAATGAAATGAAACACTATGGTAGGAGATCCAGTCGAAAACACTGGTGACACAGAGACATACAAAAGCTAGACTGCAATTTGCCAAAATTTACATGAGTAAGCCAAAATCTTTCTGGGAAAGTGTGTTTTGCACAGATGAGACCAAGATAGAGCTTTTTGGTGAAGCACAAAATTCTGCTGTTTACCAAAAGTGTAATGTGGACTACAAAGAAAAGAAAACAGTACCCACAGTCAAATATGATGGAGGTTCAAAGATGTTTTGGGCTTGTTTTGCTGCCTCTGGCACTGGGTGCCTTGACTTTGTGCAAGCCATCATCAAAACTATGAATTAACACATGTGGAATGAAATACTTAAAAAAAAGTGTGAATCAACTGAAAATGTGTCTTATATTCTACGTTCTTCAAAGTAGCCACCTTTTGCTTTGATTACTGCTTTGCCCACTCTTGGCATTCTCTTGATGAGCTTCAAGAGGTAGTCACCGGAAATGGTTCTCACTTCACAGATGTGCCCTGTCAGGTTTAATAAGTGGGATTTCTTGCCTTATAAATGGGGTTGGGACTATCAGTTGTGTTGTGCAGAAGTCTGGTGGATACACAGCTGATAGTGCTACTGAATAGGCCAACAGAAAATTACTTTAAGAAATGCAGGTCAGTCAGTCCGAAAAATTGGGAAAACTTTGAAAGTGTCCCCAAGTGCAGTGGCAAAAACCATCAAATGCTACAAAGAAACTGGCTCACGTGTGGACCGCCCCAGAAATGGAAGACCAAGAGTCACCTCTGCTGCAGAGGATAAGTTTATCCGAGTCACCAGCCGCAGAAATTGCAGGTTAACAGCCGCACAAATTAGAGACCAGGTCAATGCCACGCAGAGTTCTAGAAGCAGACACATCTCTAGAACAACTGTTAAGAGGAGACTTTGTGCAGCAGGCCTTCATGGTAAAACAGCTGCTAGGAAACCACTGCTAAAGGCTCCGTCACACGCTACGATATATCTAACGATCTAACGATATGTCCTCGGGGTCACGGAATTTGTGACGCACATCCGGCATCGTTAGAGATGGCGTAGCGTGTGACACCTCCAAACAACTGTTAACGAGCAAAAATACTCACCTTATCGTTGCTCGTTGACAAGTCGTTCATTTTCATAATGTCGTTCCTCCTTTTGTGCTCCGGTTGTTCATCGTTCCTCAGGCAGCACACATCGCTACGTGTGACACCTCGGGAACGATGAAGACAGCTTACCTGCGTCCCACCAGCAAAGAGGAAGGAAGGAGGTGGGTGGGATGTTACATCTCCTCCCCTTCTATTGGGTGGCCGCTGTGTGACGTCGCTTTGACGCCGAACGTCCCACTCCCTTCAGGAGGAGGATGTTCGCCGCCCACAGCGACGTCGTGAGGGAGGTAAGTACATGTGATGGGGGTTAACGACATTGTGCGCCACAGGCAATGAATTGCCTGTGACGCACAAATGACGGGGGCGGGTGCGATCACTCATGCGATCACACGATAAATCGTAGCGTGTGACGGGGTCTTAAGGACAGGAAACAAGCAGAAGAGACTTTTTTGGGCTAAAGAACACAAGGAATGGACATTAAACCAGTGGAAATCTGTGCTTTGGTCTGATGAGTCCAAATTTGAGATCTTTGGATCTAACCATTGTGTACAAAGTTTGGTCTGTACTGTGTGTGTGTGTGTGTGTATATATATATATATATATATATATATACACACACACACAAAACTGAGTACACCCTTCACAAACTTTTTTGTGAGTATGTTATTATGCCTTGTCATGAGACAACACTGAAGATCTAACACTGTGATACAATGTATAGTCGTCAGTGTACAGCTTGTATAACTGTTAATTTGATGCCATCTAAATAACTAAACCCACAGCCGCTGGAAACAAAAATGAGTACAACCCCAAGTGAAAAGGGTCAAAATGTACCCAATTAGCCATTTTACAAGGTCTCAGGTGTGAATAGGGAACAGATGTGGTAAATTTGGTGTTATCGCTTAAACTCTGTCTTATAATGGTCACTGGAAGTTCAATATGATACCTCATGGCAAAGAATTCTCAAAGGATCTGAAAAAAAAGAATTGTTTCTTTATATAAAAATGGCCTAGGTAGGAAATAATTGCTAATACCTTTAAACTGAGCTGCAGCATGGAGGCTAAGACTATAGAGAGGTTTAAAAAGGCAGGTTCCAGTCAGAACAGTCATCATCATGGTCAACCAAAGAAGTTGAGTGCACGTGTGCGCTTGTTTTTCAAAATAGACGTTTGAGTGCTGCCAACATTGCTGCAGAGGTTAAAGACCTGCTGGTTTCAGCCTCTCAGTGTTCAGACCATACACTGCCCACTGCATCAAATTGGTCTGCATGGCTTTCATCCCAGAAGGAAGCCTCTTCTAAAGATGATGCCCAACAAAGCCCAAAAAGAGTTTGCGGAAGTCAAGAAGACTTAGGACATGAATTACTGGAACCATATTTTGCGGTCTGATGAGACCAAGATAAACTTATTTGGTTCAGTTGGTGTTAGGAGTTTGTGGTGCACACATATATATATATATATATATATATATATATATATATATATATATATATATATACTGCTCAAAAAAAATAAAGGGACCATTTAAACAAGGATTTTGTAATTTGGTGTTTCCTTTATTTTATTTGAGCAATATATATATATATATATACAGTGTTTTTTTGAGCAATATATATGTGTGTGTGTATGTATATATATATATATATATATATATATATATACACACACACATTTGGATTATAGGTATTACAGTTTGTTCACTTTTTTTTAATCATTTTTATGGCATTATAAAGACTTGTGATCATTTGATACTCTGTAAACTGAAATAGAATCTAAAATCTTCTAAATTTGATAGTGGTAACCATTCCCGTCATTAAGCCTTTAGCACCCATATTTCAATAAACAAGAACATTGTAATTTGAAATTTGACAATATCTTCTCTCTTCTGCCAGGTTTGGAGCGAAATAAACATTTATACCAGGTGGCAGCAAAAGCAATTTACTCTGTGTTTTGTCTACAACCCCGAGCAGCAGTAATATCACTTGTAGCATCAGAGCCTTTGAAGTAAGTGAATTTGATTTGAAATCCAAGTGTCAGGCTCCTTATGATCTTGAACAGATCCCTTTATCTCCCTGTGCTACAGGCACCAATAATTAAATTGCCTGCTGCTTAGAGTGTGTGCAGTTATAATGATGTACAGGTAATTGAGAAATTACCAGAACAAACTGATGATGAAGTAACATATCCTACAGCACTTCTCTTTTTCATACACAACTCTGTTATAGGCGCCCTTTAGAATATATATATATATATATATATATATATACATATATATATATATCATAAACATAAACATATATATCATAAACGTAAGTTCACATTTTTTTAAAATATTTAGCTATATTTCTTTCATTGGACAACACTGAAGATCTGACACTTTCATACAATGTAAAATAGTCAGTGTACAGCTTGTATAACAGTGTAAATTTGTTGCACCCTCTGAACTCAACACACAACTTGTTATTGTCAACTTGTTAATGTCTAACCACTGACAACAAATGTGAGTTCAACCCTTAAGTAAAAATGGTCAAATTGTGCCCAAAGTGTCAATATTTTGTGTAGCCACCATTATTTTTAAGCACTGCCTTAATTCTCTTGGGCATGGAGTTCACTAGAGCTTGACAGCAGCCGGTGGATCCTCTTCCATCATCCATGACGACATCACGGAGCTGGTGGATGTTAGAGGTCTTCCAGTCCCCCACTTTTCATTTGAGAGTTTAGGTCTGGAGACATGCTTGGCCAGTCCAGCACCTTTACCCTCAGTTTCTTTAGCAAGGCTGTTTTTGTTTTGGACGTGTGTTTGAAGTCGTTATATTGGAATACAGCCCTGTGGCCCATTTTCCAAGAGGAAAGGATGAAAAGATCATGCTCTGCTTCACTATGTCACAGTGCATGTTGGCATTCATGGTTCCCTCAATGAACTGAAGCACTCCACAGCTAACAGCACTCATGCAGCCCCAAACCATGACCCTCCCACCTTAATGCTTGACTGTAGGCAAGATATACTCTTTGTATTACTACTAGTACATACTATATATATATATATATATATACATATATATATATACATATATATATATATATATATATATATATATATCACAAGATGTGAACCATACAATTAATAACTTTCTCAAATTTGACAGTCACCATCATGTTGTCTATTGTGTTGGATGTAATATTCGTTCCATGAACTATATATTGAATGTGTGCAAGTAGGAAATGTAAAAAAAGAATATCACAACACATTAATAGTCATACCGACAGAAACATTTTCTGTGGTATAGAAGAAGCTAAAAAAACAAACCGGAGATAATTGGCAAAAAATAGTTAGATATTGTTAAAACAAGCTTTTTGAATTTGAAAAATGGAAACAATACAATCTAAAGAAATAAATCATAAAGATGACATATTATTGATTTAATAAAATGGTAAATGTATAATGTTTGCAACTTTAATATGTTCCTTGAATTTGTTTGCCTTTGATTTTTGTATTATTCCAAATGATTGGAGTAAACGTCAGATGCCATGGTACCATGTTAGCTCTATGACCAAAGGTGATCACAACATCAGAGGTGTCATCAATTCATGTGGAACAATTTACAAGTTTTCTACAATAAAGAAATAATATTTTATAAAACTTTATGGTGCCAATATCCTTTTGTTTTATTTTTCATTAGATCAAAAAGACACTTTAAAGTTTAAAGGATGGAAAAAACATTCTGTATTGACCTATTGTTGCTTCTGTAATGACTCCTTTTATCAAAGTTCCAGCTTTGAACTGTGATTTTTTTGGGAAATGATTTTAAGTGCTCTCCTCCATTACTGCCAAACAAGAACATGGGCAATTTAAGACTCCCTCACACATTAGACTAAAGTTGGTCTAATCCACCACTGATATCAGCAGGAGCGGTACATAGACTAGTGTGTATGGGGGCCTTCCAACACTCTTCCTACTGGAGATGTTGGGGCAGAAAAGATCCAACTGCTCATTATGAGTACTGAGCACCCGAGCATGGTAGTGCTCACTCATCACTAGTTATTTGTAGGGATGAGCAAACCTGAACTGGTAAGTTCGGTGTCTGTACCAATCGTAGACTTTTGACTGTATGTCCATTTTTTAATCGGGTTTCTGACACAAATAAAGCTTGTTGATAGGTTGTAGAACAGCCATCCAGTAAGATTTTAGGCTGGTTCCGGAGCCATCAGAGCCATGCCAAGTATGGCTGTGATTAGGCAGGGAAATCAATGCAAAAAAAAGAAGCAAAATGGTTAAATCAGGATATACTTACCAGTCACAGCTGGGTCCACTCAGTATCCCTCAAGCATATTCACTGCTTCCCCCACCCACCATCTGTGACAGCGTTTGTGATTGGCTACAGCTAGACTACCGGCGTGCCAGCATCTCGTATTGGTTATCCTCACAAAGGCTGTTTGCCTGACTAAAGTGCAAAATAAAGTGTAAAAATATATAAACAAATAAATGGAAAAAATGTTGCAGGGTCCCCAATATATAGATACCCAGCACAGATAAAGCAGATGTCTACAGGCTTCAGCCCACAGCCCTGTGTTTTGGCTGTGTATCAAAATATGAGGGAACTCATGTGGCTTTTTTTAATCATTCAAATAAATCCTTTTTAAAAAAAAGTCATGCGGTCCCCACCCCCCCCAATTTTGATCACCGGCCATGATAAAGCCGAAAGCTGGGGGCTGATATTCTCTCGCTGGGGAGGCCCATGGTTATTGGGCCCTCAGCCTAAAATTAGCCGCCTGCAGCCGTTCAGAATTGTCACATCCATTAGATGCAACAATCTTGGCACTTTACCTTGCTCAACCTGGTTGCCCTGGTGTGGTGGCAATCGGAATAATGTAAAGGGTTTATGACAGCTTACAGCTGCCACTAAGCCCTAGATTAGTAATGAGTAGGGATCTTTGAGACCCCCCATTACTAATAATGTAAGTGAAAAGAATTAAACACAAAAAGCATAGAAAATTACTTTATTTTAAATAAAGTAAAAACACCCTCTTTCTCCAATATATTAACCCCACAAACAACCAGGTTCAACGTAATACACACGAGGTCCCATAACAATCCTGGCTCTGCTATATCCTGAAGTCACTGAGTTTGTGTTGTCACAGCCGGAGGTTCTCACGGTACCCCACCTGTGACTGCAGGTAAAGTCACCACAGACCTCATTGAACTCACTGACCTCACCTCAGATGAACTGAGTTCACTTAGACCTGCATTTCCTGGAAGAATACACATATTTTTGGCTAAAAGATGCATATTTGGTGCTGAAATTTCTACACAAAATTCCTGCACCAAATCTGCTTCTGCTTTTTCTGGCAAAGAACCACATCAAAATGTGATGCAGTATTGATGTGATTTTTTTTGCTAGGAGATACAGATTTGGTGCAGGAATTTGGTGTATAAATTTCAGCACCAAATCTGCATCTCTTGGCAATAAAATAGCACAAGAATGGTTTTGATGCTGTTTTCTGTCAGGAGATTCAAATTTGGTGCTAAAATATCTGCACCAGATTTCTGCACCAAATTTGCATCTCCTGGCAAAAAACCACACCAAAACGGCATCAAAATCATTTTTGTGCTTATTTGCCAAGAGATGCAGATTTGGTGTTGAGATTTATACACCAAATTCCTGCACCAAATCATATTTTGGTGAAAAAAATAAACATTTTTGTGCTTTTTTTGCCAGGAGATGTAGATTTGGTGCAGGAATGTGGTGCATAAATTTCAGCACCAAATCTGCATCTCCTGGCAAACAAATTTGAGTTTTCTCACAGGAGATGACCCACAATCGGACAGTCCGACAGCGGCTTGAAAGTGAAAATGTGGATGGATTGTCCGACCAGCAGCACTTTCACTTTAACTTTGAAGTTGCTGCTGGACTGTGGGTCAACCATGTCTCGCAGTTCAACAGTCTGGCAGTCAGGTCACCGGAGGTCATGCTGTGGGAACCCGGCTGTGACTTCTGGTGAACAAATGTCTCTGATCACGGCCGGGCTCCTTTAGCTGATGTCATATATTCTTGGAGCCTGAAGGGAGCGGACGTGTTTCCCCTCTCTTCCAGCTACAGCTATAGCAGATCTGAGGATCGTTGTGGGACTTCTCATGGATTACATTGGATCTTCAAAAGTGTTTTGGGGGTTAATAAAGTGGGAAAATAGGATAGGTGTGTTTTACTTCAAATAAAGGATTTTTTTGCTGCTTGTGTTATATTTATTTCACTTGCAAGATTAGTAATGTGGGTGTCTCATAGATGCCTCTCATTACTAATCTAGGGGTTAGTGGCAGCTGTGAGCTGCCCTTAAACCCTTATGTTACCCCAATTACCACGGCATTCGGGATGAGCTGGGTAAAACTGAAAATTGTCACATCTAATGGATGCGACAATTACTGGTATTTTTAATCTGGGGGTGGGGCAATATCCATGGTGCCTCCCATCCTTGTACTACCAGCACCCACCTGTCTGCTTTACCGTGGCTGAATATAAAAAATGGTAGTGTCTTACATTTTTTTTAAACCTCTGTTTTAATATTCAGCTGCGGTAAAGCTCACAGGTGGGGGCTGCAACCTGTCACTGTTATTTACCTGCACTGGATATCAAAATAGAGAGGAAGCCTACATCATTTTTTTTTTTACATTATTCATTTATTTTTTTTTACACTAATATACAGAAAACTGACTGCAACCAGTCACGGATGCAGACACAGGGTGGGAGCATGTATAGCAGTCTCAACCAATCAGAGACACTGGCACAGATGGTAGGTTGGGGAATCAGTGAATATTCATGAACGTTAATTAATGGGCCTCGAAGAGAGTTTGACTGCAACGTGATCCTCGGGGAAACACCAGCAAACACGATATGCATAAGTATCCTGCTCTTACTACCATTTAACATCCAGCATAGCACCATATCACTTACTACAGACATTTTATAGCCCTAAATGTCTTGTCCCCTTTGACTTGTATGGGGTTTGTTGCTCAGGCTTAAGTTCAGCGTCATGTTTGCTCGCCCATCACAATTTTTTTTTCCCGTTTGTTTGGCTGTCCCGAATATCTACGGGTTCGCTCATCATTAGTTATTTGTCAATAATCCTATAAGATACAGTTAGGTCCAGAAATATTTGGACAGTGACACAATTTTCGCGAGTTGGGCTCTGCATGCCACCACATTGGATTTGAAATGAAACCTCTACAACAGAATTCAAGTGCAGATTGTAATGTTTAATTTGAAGGTTTGAACAAAAATATCTGATAGAAATTGTAGGAATTGTACACATTTCTTTACAAACACTCCACATTTTAGGAGGTCAAAAGTAATTGGACAAATAAACCAAACCCAAACAAAATATTTTTATTTTCAATATTTTGTTGCGAATCCTTTGGAGGCAATCACTGCCTTAAGTCTGGAACCCATGGACATCACAAAACGCTGGGTTTCCTCCTTCTTAATGCTTTGCCAGGCCTTTACAGCCACAGCCTTCAGGTCTTGCTTGTTTGTGGGTCTTTCCGTCTTAAGTCTGGATTTGAGCAAGTGAAATGCATGCTCAATTGGGTTAAGATCTGGTGATTGACTTGGCCATTACAGAATGTTCCACTTTTTTGCACTCATGAACTCCTGGGTAGCTTTGGCTGTATGCTTGGGGTTATTGTCCATCTGTACTATGAAGCGCCGTCCGATCAACTTTGCGGCATTTGGCTGAATCTGGGCTGAAAGTATATCCCGGTACACTTCAGAATTCATCCGGCTACTCTTGTCTGCTGTTATGTCATCAATAAACACAAGTGACCCAGTGCCATTGAAAGCCATGCATGCCCATGCCATCACGTTGCCTCCACCATGTTTTACAGAGGATGTGGTGTGCCTTGGATCATGTGCCGTTCCCTTTCTTCTGCAAACTTTTTTCTTCCCATCATTCTGGTACAGGTTGATCTTTGTCTCATCTGTCCATAGAATACTTTTCCAGAACTGAGCTGGCTTCATGAGGTGTTTTTCAGCAAATTTAACTCTGGCCTGTCTATTTTTGGAATTGATGAATGGTTTGCATCTAGATGTGAACCCTTTGTATTTACTTTGATGGAGTCTTCTCTTTACTGTTGACTTAGAGACAGATACACCTACTTCACTGAGAGTGTTCTGGACTTCAGTTGATGTTGTGAACGGGTTCTTCTTCACCAAAGAAAGTATGCGGCGATCATCCACCACTGTTGTCATCCGTGGACGCCCAGGCCTTTTTGAGTTCCCAAGCTCACCAGTCAATTCCTTTTTTCTCAGAATGTACCCGACTGTTGATTTTGCTACTCCAAGCATGTCTGCTATCTCTCTGATGGATTTTTTCTTTTTTTTCAGCCTCAGGATGTTCTGCTTCACCTCAATTGAGAGTTCCTTAGACCGCATGTTGTCTGGTCACAGCAACAGCTTCCAAATGCAAAACCGCACACCTGTAATCAACCCCGGACCTTTTAACTACTTCATTGATTACAGGTTAATGAGGGAGACGCCTTCAGAGTTAATTGCAGCCCTTAGAGTCCCTTGTCCAATTACTTTTGGTCCCTTTAAAAAGAGGAGGCTATGCATTACAGAGCTATGATTCCTAAACCCTTTCTCCGATTTGGATGTGAAAACTCTCATATTGCAGCTGGGAGTGTGCACTTTCAGCCCATATTATATATATAATTGTATTTCTGAACATGTTTTTGTAAACAGCTAAAATAACAAAACTTGTGTCACTGTCCAAATATTTCTGGACCTAACTGTATATCTTTCTGGAATGAGAAGACATAAGGAGTAGGTGGTAAAATCCTTTGAGGTGCACTGGACAACTGTGGACAGCTCTTGACAATCTGGTTTAACTGCATAGCTGAAACTGCATTTTTGTTTTCTATGCTTCCAGTGTGGGCTAATCTCCTTCTTTTCTAGTTCTTTTTCTATGCGTCTAGTCTGTGTCCCACTGTTTACGACTCTCTGCATTCCGTAGTGGGCAAAAAACCTATTTCTTCCTGGCTATTTGGTAGGACTTCTGAAACAGTAAATCCTATGACTGGTTTCATAAAAGTACTTATTGGCAGAACATGCACATACACTAGATTATTAAAACCATTGAAAATTGGAAAAATACTTGAGTTCCCCTTTGACTTGCATTATATTCGGTTGCTGGAGTCGCGCCCATCCGAGGATCCAACTGCTCTAAACGATTACAGAGCACCTGAGTATAGTAGTGGCCGCTCATCACTAGTAATTTGTATTGAAGACATTTTCTTTTCAAAGCAGGTATTGTTAGTTTAGGCTAAGAGCTAGAATGGTTCCATTCTTAGGGATACAGAAACTCATGTGCAATATATGTATTTTATATATTATCTATAGATAGTACAAGGGAGAATAATTAATGTACTAAAGCTGTTATTTCTAGAGTTGAGCAAGTACCTAGCTATTCGTACTCGCTATACTTATAATGAGTACTGTCTAATACTCGTGTATTCATTCCATATAGCATGTGGAATGCAAGACAACGGGGAATACTCGCAATGTAACGAGTAACAGGAATTCTGCACTATTTGCTACTCGCACGAATAGAATGGCATTTCCCCATTGACTTGCATTGCACACGCTATTCGAAACAAATACGCAAGTATTAGATAGTACTCGTTATGAGTATAGGGCGTACGAATAGTTAGCTATTCGCTCAACTGTAGGTATTACTCATGAGCATATACTATAAATGCAACACCCTATGGAATTAAAAGACCTGCAGGAGCTTTTATGGAATCTTATTTTAGATTCTAAGCTATTAATAAGGAGTTGGTTTTCTCTTTGCACCTAAGACAACTTTTTACTTTTTTAGGAAAGGTGTATATATATAGGAATCATCCATCAAACTGCCAGAGAGAGAATAGGAATTTGTCATGTCACAGGACACATTTCCACTGCTAAAGAGTCTAGAGGTGGCATGCCTTAGGCTATGTGCCCACGGGACTATGTACCCGCGGATATATCCGCAGGTACATCCGCAGGTTTCCTCCAGCAGCTCCCCAGAATCCACAGCTATCCATTGCTGCGGGATTCCAGTGAAATATCTGCGGTAAACCTGCGGACATTCGTGCGACTTACCTGCGGAAGTCCCAACCTCTACCTCCACAGTGAAGAGGCGGGATTTCCGCAGGTATTTCCGCAGGAATAATTGACATGCAGTTACATGTGGCTGCGAGACATCCACAGCATGTTCTGCAGCCACATATGCCGTAGTATGGACACAGCACTCCCCATATCCCATAGGATAACATGGGGAGTGTCTGTACTTGCTAAAACCTGTGGATTTATCTAGAAAATTCAGATAAATTCTTAGGTTTTCAATGGCAAAATCCGCGGGTACATTGTCCTGTGGGCACATAGCTTTACACCAGTTTATCCAGAACTTGGAATTGTGCTTGGTGATATAAGGCTTGAATGCAGCTACTTGGTCAAGATAACCCTTGTAAGGAAACTTTCTGTGTGCATTACACTTTTTGAGTTTATTTTAATGGTGGAGGAAGTTTAGACTCTGCAGATATAGAGTTAGAAGAGCATTGGCGGCTTTTATGCACTCAGCATTTGATGACCCCATGCTGTAACGTTAGGTGACCTCCACTCATGGCTGAGTGCAGTGCTTCCTAAGGACTTTCTCTATTCAATAACACCACTCACAGGTGATGGGAGAATATTTAGGAGGAAAGAAATGTTATTTACTGATATGTTACAAATTCGGCATCCCTTTGAATGTTCGCACTGGTATCGCTGAGCTTTTTTCGAATGAGCCGTCCACTCTCACAAATGTTAGTAAATGCAGACTGCATGGCAGGGGCTGGACATTATTTAATGAATAAGAGATGAGTCTCAAAACTTTGTCCATTTTATATAACTAGATAATACAGTGTACGAAACACAGAAGTATGTTGGAGGAAGAACAACTTGCTTTTGTTGTGGAAATGGCTTCCAACAGGTGTTTGACAGAATGATCCACGGCACAAACATATGGCACCCTCCTTACCTGGTAACAGTTTCATCTGTTCTAAGCCTCGGAAGAACAGAGGATTGTGAACTGTCAATGATGATCCAAACAGAACGCCCCTCGCCGGATTCCAAAAATAAACAGCATTCTAAACCTCTAATTACTTTTGTCTACAATTTGTAGACAAGTGTTGCAGGTTCTCGAAAAAGCTACAGTTAATTGGCTTTTCATTGTTTTGATAAATAATTCATGTTCTCCCTATGAAATTCAGCTAAATGAAGAGGGCTTAACATTTATTTTGGCAAAACCAAACATGTTTTTGTTGTTGGGGGTATGAATAAAAGCCCACCATATGTTATAACTGAAGGTACTACACAAGAAAAGACTCAATTTAAAGGCATAAACAGTAGTTATTAAAATGGATTAGGCTTATTGACTGCTGGAGGAGGCAAAATGGAGGTTTAGCATATGGAGTCAGAGGAGTGTGGGCTTTTTTTTCTCTTTTTTTTTCAATACGGATGTAAGGACCTTAGATGAGAAGAGGCCACCAGCTGTATCAGTATAGACAGTCACAAAGGAGAAGAGGATTCTGGTCTTTCTGCTTTAGGCAAGAGATTGCCTTCGAGAGCAGCTGTCTACTTGAGACAATATCCCAAGCTAAAAAGCCAGCGTTCGTTGTTTGGTTGATTTCTGAAATTATAGTAAAAAATAGTATATAAAGTATATAAAATAACTCTAAATCTAATTAGTTAATAAAAAAAATAATTTCTAATTAATAGAATAAATGGGGTCTTCTATTGCCAAATTAATACAAAAATATAAATCCTATAGAAACTTTTACATTCTTTTAAAGTATGTACAAAATTAGGTAGAGGGGTAAAATTATGAATTTCCCACCTGGAAGAAAGTGGCTTAAATTCTATCCAATTACTTGCCATGACAACCAGCTAAACACAAAGGCCGGGAATGGAAGTAGAGTACTACCTCTATAATCATCACTGTATGTCCTTCAAATCATGGATATGCAGCACCACTATCCCCATCTACTTCAGGGCCATAAGCCTACACGGTAATTGCAGGCTTTGGAACACTCCACTTAAGTGCATCAATAATATAGTGAGTGCACGTGTTCTTTAATTCTGCACCTGTAAATGGAGGAGAAAAATAAAAGAAAATAGCTGTAACAGAAAAGTGAAAAAAAATAAAAAAAATAAAAAAAAATTAGGCAACCGGAATATATTTAAAGCTGCATTGAAAAGCCGAAATTCTGAAGACTGGATGATGATTGCCGAGTCGCCCATTAATGTATTAACCAATTAAAGACACCTACAAAAAAAAAGAAAATATTAAGATAGAAGTCCACTATTCGCCCCTATTCGAAAATTCAAGGCTTTTCTGCTCTTTAGGACAGTAATTGGTAATATTAATATTTAATTTGCTTACCTAAGTCGTCTTAATTACAATCTCAGCCAGAATGTCACCTTTTCAGTAGACGGGAAGATGCGGAATATACATTTTTAGAATTCAGGAAAAAGGAAATTATCTATGGCTGTCATCTAGTGGTTATCTTCCCGTATTACATAGAGATTCTTTTTTTTTCCAGATTCCTTTTTCCTTTGCAAATAAATTATTTGACAGGGAGCATAAACATTTTAATGGAGCACTTGTAGCTTATGAGAATCATTTAAAATCTGCAGGTTTTAACACAGCCCCTTTGCGGTATTGCTATATTAGGTCAGGGCACAAAAGTAATATACACTGGTGTGAAGGTATTGTCTTTGTTCCCATTTAGGCTGCCTGACTGAGTCACTGTACTGTTTGGGGACATCCGCTACTAATACACAAGGTATTTCTTCACGCTCGGCTGAGCAGCACTCAGGGGATTCTGACAGATTGAACTGACGTGTTAACAATCTGATTGCAGATGGCACTGGAGCAAAATCCCAAAGTAGAAAAGAAGACTCCCATGACCCTCCTGTCATCTCCCCATGTCCCAAGGAGAGAGTGCTACAACAGATCCTGGAAATGGTGATACACCAATCTCTCCAGTCACAATCCCAAAAGTGTTTCTGCAGATGTTTCACCGTGCTATGAAGAGACAGGGTAGGAGGGATCGGCTTTCAAAAGTACTAGTCATATTGTAGAGGCTCAGTAGCTATTAAAAAAAAAAGGACAGGTATCGAAATTCATTTTACAACCCATAAAATATCTTTTTTTATCAGTTTATAGCCAACTTTTCAAATTAAAGTTATATATATTACAATAACAATACAAGAAATAATATATTATACATATGCTGAATTCATAGAATCTTAGAATGGTAGAGTGGGAAGAGGCCTCAAGGGCCATCGGGTCCAGCCCCCTGTGAGTGCAGGATATCCTAAATCATCCCAGCTATATGTTTATCCAGTTTCCGCTATGCTGTCCAATGAGATGTAGTAAGGCTATGTGCGCACGTTGCGTCGGAGTACCTGCAGTTTATTCTGCACGTTTTCCTTCCCTTGGTTTTTGACCAAATGACTTTTGACCATTTTTTAGCGCTAAAAACGCATGCGTTTTTACCGCGTTTTTAGTGCGTTTTTAGCGCTTTTTACCTGCGTTTCTGCAGATGCATTTTTGAGATCAAGACACTGAGAAATAAAGTTGAATTAGTCAAAAAGAATGAAAAAAGAGGAAAAAAAGTATAAAATTAACTTTTAATAAAACTATATGGGAAATTATCAATTTTAATGGAAAAATAGTGGTTATGCACATTTTATCAGAAAAATAGGTGAAGTTTATAATTTTTTAACATTTAAATTTTCGGTTATTGTGTGTGTGTAAAGGAACATTAGAACCCATTAATTTTTGTCCAGAAAAGCATGCGTTTTTGGAGCCAAAAACGCAGTGGAAAAGCAGGTAAAAAGCATGAAAAACGCAGGAATTGTGATTTTGGTTGCGTTTTGCCATTTCTCATTGACTCCAATGTTAAGGAAACGCTGCAGAAATGGCAAAAACAACTGACATGCTGCTTGTTTTTCAGCATGGTTTTTGACCACAAATATGCAAATTAAACGCTGCTGAAAAAAAAGCAAAGTGCAGACAGGATTTCTGCTTTTCCCATAGACTTTGCTGGAAAACAAAAACGCATGCGTTTTAGCGCAAAAACGCTGCTGCTAAAAACGCTGCAGAAACGCGGAAAAAAAGCAACGTGCGAACATAGCCTAAATCTAGTGGCGAAGATATCATCACTAACAACTGCTGTCATGTATCTCAGTAATGGGAAAGTCTTCACTGAATACAAATTTTACCCCAGAATTGAGAATTTTGATAATGACTCTGGCAGAGAAAAAAGCAAGTTCGACTGATAAGATACATTACAAAGTTGGTTATATTCATGTGTACTATTGATTTATGAAATAAAAATGAAAACAATTGTTATGCTTTGAAGGGAACCAATCACCAGGATTTTCCTATATTACCTAAAGCCAGTGCTATACTGACACTATCAGGCTGATTCTATACATACCTTTAGTGGTCAGCTTGGAAGTATAGGTTTTGAAATCCAAGAAATTAAAGTTTTATAAACTTTACTTTCTTGGATTTCAAAACCTATACAAAAGAGTTGACCACTAAAGGTCTGTAGAGAATCAGCCTGATAGTGCCAGTATAGCACTGGCTTTAGGTTTTATAGGAAAATCCTGGTGATTGGTTCCTTTTAAAGTATAACAATTGTTTTAATTTGTATTTCATAAACTTAGCTGCTTGTTGAGTAACAGCAGCTGAGGATCAGATAATATCTGTGGGGTATTCATAGTTATCCCCTCCCTCTGTTAGAATTAACATAGGTATGATACAATCGACCTAGCTGTGATGATCAGCAAGCAAAGCTGGATACCAGGTCACATGGGTATGACCTCACACAGGTCCTGCTAGGCTGACTGTATCATGCTTATGCTAATTCTAACAGAGGGAGGGGATAACTATGAATACTCACCAGATATTATCTGATCCTCAGCTGCTGTCACTCAACAAGCAGCTAATTATATAAACTTTACTTTCTTGGATTTCAAAACCTATACATCTGAACTGACCACTACAGGTATGTTTAGAATCAGCCTGATAGTGCCAGTATAGCACTGGCTTTAGGTTATATATCAAAATCCTGGTTATTGGTTCCCTTTAATGGGAAATATGGCAATAACTGTAGAAATTTACATATTTCCATAGTCTTTCCCACACAAGTATATCATAAATATATAAAGTAAGATAATAAAAAAATATTTAACCCTTCACAACCTATGATGTATTGGTAGGTCATAGATCATGTCCCTTGCATGCCGAGCCCACATCTTTCCTCACCCATGACGGCTGATCTGATCAGCCAGCATGTGCATCTAACAGCCAAGATCAGAGATCCACCCTTGGCTGCTAACTAGTTAAATCCCACTGTCAGTCTCTGATAGTGAGATTTAATATGCACTGGCAGGGAGTGCGCCGATCCCCGCTCCCATCAGCACACCTGTGACGTCATCGCGGGGTGCTAATGGATTGCTATGTGAGACTGCATCAATGCAAGGGACACAGCATATGATGTAAATTATACAGGTGCATCTGAATAAATTAGAATATCATCAAAACGTTAATTTATTTCAGTAATTCAATACAAAAAGGGAAATGCATAACACAGGCTGATCGCCTCCATGCCACGCTGCATTGATGCAGTAATTCATACAAAAGGAGCCCCGACCAAGTATTGAGGCATTTACTGTACAGACTTTTCAGTAGACGCCAACTTTTCTGACATTAAAATAATTTTTTCAGTTGGTTTTATATAATATTCTAATATTCTGAGATAATGACTTTTGGGGTTTCACTGGCTGTAAGCCATAATCATCAACATTAACAGAAATAAACACTTGAAATAGATCCCTCTGTGTGTAATGACTCTATATAATATATAGGAATAGATCCCACTGTGTGTAATGACTCTCTATAATATATAGGAATAGATCCCTCTGTGTGTAATGACTCTATATAATATATAGGAATAGATCCCACTGTGTGTAATGACTCTCTATAATATATAGGAATAGATCCCTCTGTGTGTAATGACTCTATATAATATATAGGAATAGATCCCACTGTGTGTAATGACTCTATATAATATATAGGAATAGATCCCTCTGTGTGTAATGACTCTATATAATATATAGGAATAGATCCCACTGTGTGTAATGACTCTATATAATATATAGGAATAGATCCCTCTGTGTGTAATGACTCTATTTAACCCCTTCACCCCCGGCCACTAAAACACCCTAATGACCGGGCCATTTTTTGCAATTCTGACCAGTGTCACTTTGACAGGTTATAACTCTGGAACGCTTCAACGGATCCTGGCGATTCTGACATTGTTTTTTCGTGACATATTGTACTTCATGTCAGTGGTAAATTTAGGCCGATATTTTTTGCGTTTATTTGTGAAAATTTAGGAAATTTGGCGAAAATTTTGAAAATTTCGCAAATTTCAAACTTTGAAAATTTATGCCCATAAATCTGAGAGATATGTCACACAAAATAGTTACTAAATAACATTTCCCACATGTCTACTTTACATCAGCGCAATTTTCGAAACAAATTTTTTTTCCGTTAGGAAGTTAGAAGGGGTCAAAGGTCATCAGCAAATTCTCATTTTTCCAACAAAATTTACAAAATAATTTTTTTAGGGACCACATCACATTTGAAGTGACTTTGAGAGGCCGAGGTGACAGAAAATACCCAAAAGTGACCCCATTCTAAAAACTACACCCCTCACACTGCTCAAAACCACATCCAATAAGATTATTAACCCTTTAGGTGCTTCACAGGAACCAAAGCAATGTGGAAGGAAAAAATGAAAATTTTACTTTTTAACACAAAAATGTTACTTTAGCCATAAAATTTTCATTTTTACAAGGGAGAAAAGAGAAAGTACACAATACAATTTATTGTGCATGTTCTCCTGAGTACGCTGATACCCCATATGTGGTAAAAATCAATTGTTTGGGCGCACGGCAGAGCTCGGAAGGGAAGGAGCGCCATTTGAATTTTTGAACGCAAAATTAGCTGCACTCATTAGCGGACGCCATGTCGGGTTTGAAGACCCCCTGAGGTGCCTAAACAATGGAGCTCCCCCATAAGTGACCCCATTTTGGAAACTAGAGGCCTCAAATAATTTTTCTAGATGTTTGGTGAGCACTTTGAACCCCTGGGGGCTTCACAAAAGTTTATAGCGTTGAGCCGTGAAAAGAAAAAAAAAAATTTTTACCACAAAACGGTTGCTTCAACTAGGTAGCTTTTTTTTTCACAAGGGTAACAGGAAAAAATGCACCATAAAATGTATTGTGCATTTTCTCCTGAGTACGCAGATACCTCATATGTGGTGGAAATCAAATGTTTGGACACACAGCAGTGCTCGGAAGGCAAGGAGCGCCATTTGAATTTTTGAGTGCAAAATTAGCTGCACCTGTTAGCGGACGCCATGTCGGGTTTGAAGACCCCCTGAGGTGCCTAAACAATGGAGCTCCCCCACAAGTGACCCCATTTTGGAAACTAGAGGCCTCAAATAATTTTTCTAGATGTTTGGTGAGCACTTTGAACCCCTGGGGGCTTCACAAAAGTTTATAGCGTTGAGCCGTGAAAAGAAAAAAATTTTTTTTTACCACAAAACGGTTGCTTCAACTAGGTAGCTTTTTTTTTCACAAGGGTAACAGGAAAAAATGCACCATAAAATGTATTGTGCATTTTCTCCTGAGTACGCAGATACCTCATATGTGGTGGAAATCAAATGTTTGGACACACAGCAGTGCTCGGAAGGCAAGGAGCGCCATTTGAATTTTTGAGTGCAAAATTAGCTGCACCTGTTAGCGGACGCCATGTCGGGTTTGAAGACCCCCTGAGGTGCCTAAACAATGGAGCTCCCCCACAAGTGACCCCATTTTGGAAACTAGAGGCCTCAAATAATTTTTCTAGATGTTTGGTGAGCACTTTGAACCCCTGGGGGCTTCACAAAAGTTTATAGCGTTGAGCCGTGAAAAGAAAAAAAATTTTTTTTACCACAAAACGGTTGCTTCAACTAGGTAGCTTTTTTTTCACAAGGGTAACAGGAAAAAATGCACCATAAAATGTATTGTGCATTTTCTCCTGAGTACGCAGATACCTCATATGTGGTGGAAAGTAATTGTTTGGGCGCATGGCGGGGCTCAGAAGAGAAGGAGCGCCATTTGACAGCAAAATTGGTTGGAATCATTAGCGGACACCATGTCACGTTTGGAGACCCCCTATGGTGCCTAAACAGTGGAGCTCCCCCACAAGTGACACCATTTTGGAAACTAGAGCCCTCAAATAATTTTTCTAGATGTTTGGTGAGCACTTTGAACACCTGGGGGCTTCACAGAAGTTTATAGCGTTGAGCCGTGAAAAGAAAAAAAAAATTTTTTACCACAAAACGGTTGCTTCAACTAGGTAGCTTTTTTTTTCACAAGGCTATCAGGAAAAAATGCACCATAAAATGTATTGTGCATTTTCTCCTGAGTACGCAGATACCTCATATGTGGTGGAAAGTAATTGTTTGGGCGCATGGCGGGGCTAAGAAGAGAAGGAGCGCCATTTGACAGCAAAATTGGTTGGAATCATTAGCGGACGCCATGTCACGTTTGGAGACCCCCTATGGTGCCTAAACAGTGGAGCTCCCCCACAAGTGACACCATTTTGGAAACTAGAGCCCTCAAATATTTTTTCTAGATGTTTGGTGAGCACTTTGAACACCTGGGGGCTTCACAGAAGTTTATAGCGTTGAGCCGTGAAAAGAATTTTTTTTTTTTTTTACCACAAAATGGTTGCTTCAACTAGGTAGCTTTTTTTTTCACAAGGGTAACAGGAAAAAATGCACCATAAAATGTATTGTGCAATTTCTCCTGAGTACGCAGATACCTCATATGTGGTGGAAAGTAATTGTTTGAGCGCATGGCGGGGCTCAGAAGAGAAGGAGCGCCATTTGACTTTTCAAACGCAGTGCACTGATCGGCCGCTGCAGGACGCACGGTCGGATGCGATAAAAAAAAGCGTCGGGGATACGTAAAAAAAAAAAGTCACGCCAAAAATTGACCATGGATGCAGATACGTTATGTGCATCCCTGATCAGCGCTTGGCGGGACGCACGGACGGATGCGATACAAAAAGCGTCGCAAATACGAAAAAAGTCACGCCAAAAATTGAGCAGGGATGCCGATCCGTTATCTGCATCCCTAATCAGCGCTCGGCGGGACGCACGGACGGATGCGATACAAAAAGCGTCGGGGATACGGAAAAAAAAGTCACGCCAAAAATTGAGCAGGGATGCCGATCCGTTATCTGCATCCCTGATCTGCGCTCGGCGGGACGCACGGACGGATGCGATACAAAAAGCGTCGCGAATACGGAAAAAAGTCACGCCAAAAATTGAGCAGGGATGCCGATCCGTTATCTGCATCCCTAATCAGCGCTCGGCGGGACGCACGGACGGATGCGATACAAAAAGCGTCGCGAATACGGAAAAAAGTCACGCCAAAAATTGAGCAGGGATGCCGATCCGTTATCTGCATCCCTGATCAGCGCTCGGCGGGACGCACGGACGGATGCGATACAAAAAGCGTCGTGAATACGGAAAAAAAAGTCACGCCAAAAATTGACCATGGATGCCGATCCGTTATCTGCATCCCTGATCAGCGCTTGGCGGGATGCACGGACGGATGCGATACAAAAAGCGTCGGGGATACGGAAAAAAAAGTCACGCCAAAAATTGAGCAGGGATGCCGATCCGTTATCTGCATCCCTGATCAGCGCTTGGCGGGACGCACGGACGGATGAGGTGTAAAAATGGACAGGGGATACGGAAAAAAAAAAAAAAGTTATACTCACAGTACCCAGAGGACTAGCAGGAGGATCACTGACCAGAAGAGCTGCAGAGGAACAGATGGCAGAGAGATGGACAGCTTTACAGGAGCAGCAGGCAGATCAGCAGAATGCCCAGGAAGGACCCAGCGATGGACGCAGATGTGATCAGGCCGGTGAAGACAGGTAAGAGGACGTCGGGGGAGAGCAGAGGGGGAGAGCAGAGGGGGAGAGGGGGGGGTGAGAGCAGAGGGGGAGGGGGGGAGAGCAGAGGGGGAGAGCAGAGGGGGAGGGGGGGAGAGCAGAGGGAGAGGGGGGAGAGCAGAGGGGGAGACCGGAGAGGGAGCTGCAGAAGCAGAATAGAAATAATGGGGGAGGCAGTCAGATCGCAGGGGGAGCGGATCGGGATGTCGGGGGGGGGGGGTGGTTGGGGGGAGCAGATCGCGGGGGGGGCACGGCAGGGGCTATCACGGCAGCGCGCAGGGGCACCACGGGAGCGCGCACGGGCTGCAAAGTGAGCACAGTACTCACTTTGCAGCAGCAGCGGTGGTAGCAGATCGGGATGCCGGGGGGGCAGATCGGGGCGTAGGGGGGCAGATCGGGGCGTAGGGGGGCAGATCGGGGGGGGGCACGGGCAGGGGCCTTCACGGGAGCGCGCAGGGGCCTTCACGGGAGCGCGCAGGGGCCTTCACGGGAGCGCGCAGGGAGCGGAATACTTACCATTAGAGCTGCAGCGGCGGAGACATCAGAGGCGGCGGCGGCAGCAGCAGCGGTGGCGTGGTACCAAAAGTACCAGCCACTCCACGCTGCAGCCATGTTGGGGGAGGGCTCGCAGGCCAGCACAGGCCTGGGGAGGGCGGCCACCGGCAGATCAGACCGCCCCACTGCACACTGATTGGAGCGATTGCGCGTCATAGCACGATCGCTCCAATCAGTGCTGCAGGGTCTGGGGGCGGCATGTTTGAGGTCCACCTATGATATGCTGCAGCAGCTGCGGCATCTCATAGCTGGATCTCACAGGATCGCACTAATTCGGGCATTATTTTTGCCGAAATTAGTGCGATCGATGTGGTTGGCGGTTCAGATTTGAACAGCCAATCACATCGATCGTCGATAGGGGGTGGCGATGCCACCCCCCCTGGGGTCAAGCAAAGGTCCCCTGCTGTAAGAAACAGCAGGGGACATCATTTGAAAGCCGTTGCTATGGCCACGGCAATCAAATGAAGTTTAGGCCGTAAAATTACGTCCCTGGTCGTTAAGTCACGTTAAAATAGGACGTAATTTTACGGCCCGCGGTCGTGAAGGGGATAATATATAGGAATAGATCCCACTGTGTGTAATGACTCTATATAATATATAGGAATAGATCCCTCTGTGTGTAATGACTCTATATAATATATAGGAATAGAACCCTCTGTGTGTAACGACGCTATATAATATGTGTTTCCCTCTTTGTATTGAATTACTGAAATAAATTAACTTTTTGATGATATTCTAATTTATTGAGAGGCACCTGTACATCATGTTATGAAGGGGTTAAACAGTACATAGCATTGACAAATATAAGATCATATCAGAACAGGAACATTATTTTTAATCACATCGTATTGTGGAACTTATTATTATTCCAATATCTATTGATTAAAATTAACATAAAATTAAATTTGTTTGTGGGACATCCGGCCTCGTTAGCGACATCGTTGTGTGTGAAACGCAAGAGGGACCATTAACGAGCGATAATACTCGTTGATACGTTGTTCTATTCCCAAATATCATTGCTGCTGCAGGTACGATGTTGTTCGTCGTTCCCGAGGCAGCACACATCGCTATGTGTGACACCGCAGGAACGAGGAACCTCACCTTACCTGCATCCACTGGCAATGAGGAAGGAAGGAGGTGGGCGGGATGTTACATCCCGCTCACCTCAGCCCCTCCGCTTCTATTGGACGGCTGCCGTGTGATGTCGCTGTGACGCTGCATGAACCGCCCCCTTAGAAAGGAGGCAGTTCGCCGGTCACAGCAACGTCGCTAGGCAGGTAAGTCTGTGTGACGGGTGTTAGCGATGTTGTGCGCCACGGGCAGCGATTTGCCCGTGACGCACAACCGATGGGGGCGGGCACGCACGCTAGTGATCTCACTAGCGAGATCGCAGCGTGTGAAGCGGCCTTTAGGCTAGGTTCACGCTTCCGTTGTTTTGCATCGGTCACAATCCGTCGCCTTTAGGAATTACGGTATCCTGCAAAATATTTTGCAGGAATCCAGTTTTTCCCCATAGACTTCTATTAGCGACGGATTGTGACTGATGACCTTGCGTTGTATCCGCTGTGAACGGATCAGTCATTTAGTGACTGACTGTCAGGCAGGAAGAAACGCTGAATGTAACGTTTTTTGGAGTGGCAAAAAAACGGACTCCACAGGAATCCGTCACAATCTGTCACAAGCTATAATGAATGTCTATGGTGCTGGATTCCGTCATGCTCTACTGAGCATGCCCAGCATGTTTGGCACACCCAGTGGGCTGTCCCAAACACAAATGGATCACGACGAAGAACGGACGCACAACGGATGTAACGGACGCGACGGATCAGTTTTTTCACAGGAAGCATGTGAACAGAATCCTGTGAAATTACACATCCGTTGCGTCAGTTGACATCTCAAAAACAATGGATCCATCATTGCGTTGCAACAACGGACCTGACGAAAGCAAAACAACGGAAGTGTGAACCTAGCCTAAGCCAGATGTATATATTTATTCTGTATTGGGGTGCTGTATCGTGGTATGTTTACACAGACTCATCAGTAACACTAAACGCCCACCAATTGTTAAACCATTCCCAATCAGCAGTTGTTTACTCCAATCTGTCTGTTTAAACAGGCTATTAAAAGGTGGTCCAAAACAGAATTTTATTTTCTTCCTAACTCTTTTTCCCCATATCTTTTTTTTTTCTACTACTTCGTCTTTCATGACGTTTTGTTTGACTAACTGCATGCTGGGATACTCAAATAAGTCGTCGTCATTGGGCAGAGGCTGCGGACACTGTGTGTGTTATTTTATATCTAAAGATGTGAACCAGAGCACCTCTGAGTCAATCAAAAGACCTATCATATGATCTTGCAAAGTTAATAATGTAACATGTCATGTGATACATGGGGGGCCCATGCTACTCAATGTCCACCCCTGGTTATTACACCTGCAATGGTTACTGCCAGCCATCCCATGCAAGGTGCCCAGTTATCTTGAGGACTTGCATGAAGACCACACACATTTTTCAGCTCAGGGGCCGTATCATATTCAAAACCTTGAACCATAGAAAAAATATCTAAGCCCTCTATCAGATGTGAAACATTACTAATCACCTGATGAAGACAGCAAATAGTTGTTGAAACGTGTAGTGGCCGCTAGAGGGTTATTAACAATAAAAGGTTTACCTCAACAACAAATTCCCTCTTGCTTCCTAGCGCTCCTATTTGACCGCCACCCTGTTTTTCCTCCTATGTTTTGTTATCCCGGCCGAGGGATTAATGGCAGGAGCAGCTCAGGGAGCATAGAGGTTTCCTCACTAATAGGACCTGCGGTTCCTGGGATACCGGGCCTTTGTTGGCTGTGTGACAGTACCTGTGGTGACGCACTTCCGGTCATTCGCGATCATGTGATCTACCCGGATGAAGTATTTCCACGGTGTTTCCTAGGATCTACAGCTAGCACAAGACATCACCCAGCTCTCAAGGATTAATCCTCTGCCATAACGGGAGTTGTGCACGGGTGCACAACCCTAATAGGTGAGCAGCCCCTGGGCATTTACTATTAAACCATTACCACCAGGTGTCACACAGCGCATCTCTCCCTTTGTCTTCCTTGTCAGATGTGAAACATAGGCCCCGATTCGTCAAAGTAATTTTGTAAGAATTCTGATGTCAATTGCTTTGAAAATTCACAAAATTTCAGCACAAAACTGAGTTGAGCAAACATTTTGAAACTTGTAGCATTTCAATTTCTTGTAGGTCCTCCAAATGTGCAGAACTAGGGCTCTACTCATGCCAGAAATCTTATTCCAGTCTGAGACTGGAGTAAGAATTCTAGCATGAAATACAAAGGCACGCATCACTTGTCAGATGCTCCAGAATCATGGAGAGGTGTGTGCCTATTCATGAATCAGGAATGTCTGAATCCACCACACTCCCTTATCAAGGCAGATGAGAAAATAGCTATCATTGATGAATCAAGGCTAAAATCTCCAATAATTTGTCATATTAAACAAAGTCCAGATCTCTCTCCTTGTTGAGCAGCGTGGGTGGAACCAGGGTGTGAGGAGGTAGATCGACTGCCATATTTCCCTTGAAAACATAAATTGTATTTATGTATAATGTTTATACTTGTGATACATGCCAGTATCTTACATGTTTAATCCTCCCAGGTTGTAGGTCTGGCAGTCACACGTTACAGGGTTAACCCATAGTGGGGAAGAGTGTTAGGGACCAGTGGTAAATGGCTTCTTAGTTCAGAACTCAGGAGTTAAATAAAGGCATGCAAGAACAAGAGGATCAGTGGTTAGGAAGACAGGGCACGAACAAGAAAGTAAGCATAAAGATGTAAGTGTGGCATCACAGTACTACAGGTGAGTTGGGTATGTGACACCCTGGCAAAACCAGGTAGTCACAGATGACTGTACCCCTCCTGTGCAGGAATCACCTTCTCCTTGGGATTTTACCAACACAACACCACACATAGGTAACACCAGGCACAAAAGCCTAGTCACCCCCACGGGACAATAGTGACACACCAGGTGGATGGGAACGCCCACCTAGGTGTCCTGAGGTATCAGGGGAGGGAACACGTCAGTTGAAGTTTAGGGAAGTTAGTGTGTAGACACAGAACAGTGTGGAGTGGTAGTCAGGGGTCGGAGACCCTGGACTACTGGACTAGCTTGGAGGACTAGATGCTAGAAGGCAGAGCAGGGCCACAGGCGACAGAGATCCAGTCGCAGGAGACCTAAAGTGGACCGGGGCAGTGTTGTAGCCCGCTGGTGCCAACAGCGGGAATCCGGTCCGGAGACCGTGCACAGTCGGGGTACCTGGACCCCAGGGCAAGGACCGCTGTAAGCGCCTTACCAATTAGCCAACAGGGGACAAGGTTCCAGATCTTGTCCCACAAGTAGCCCTGAGGGCGAAATGGAAGCCCAACGCGGGGGATAGGGTGTCCGCCATAACCCACAGAGATCCCAAGGGTCAGATTTTGCGGGCAACGGCTCCCACTGTACACAAATTACAGGGAGCGGATTTCTCCCGTTTTATTCGGGTTAAGTCAACACACAAGAAAGTACAAGTGCAGGAGGAAGGGCCCCTGCCCTCTCAACCCATGTGCGAGACCAGCACACCCCTCCAGAGGCTCCTGGCATTTGGCCTTGGTTTACTACATGAACTTTGTGTGATTTATTACCACAGTGAGTAAACCGGTATTATCCGGTCCATTTCAACAGACTGCTCCCTGCTACCCTGCATCATCCTACGAGCCCCTGGACTACAACTCCCCTACCCGTGGAGGGGATTCCATCTTGCTGCCTCGCTCCATCAGCCCCGTGCATCCCGTATCAAGGCAGTGGCCGTGTCATCAAACCTCACCGCAACCCACGGGTGGTGTAACTGACAAACGTTTCCCCTGTAAATACCCCTTTTTTATCATTGTTGTGGACAATGGGCCACTGCGCGGGCCCCGGATACGGTCGCCACTAGAGCCCCAGCCATGATCCCGGATTTGAGCACCTCAAATAGCCCTTCTGACGTGGTCTGCGCCCCCGCCCGCGACAGGTACACCTAGAAGGAAAATTTATAAGTGTGGAATCCATGTTGGCCATCCGTAAGAGGAACTTTAAGGAAAAAGGGAGCGCCTGGTTGAGGACACTGGGAAAAGGGTAACAGTCCTACAAACAGATCTCAGAAAGCAGCAAAGCAAGTTTTGGGGTTAGAGTGGCCACAACGACACATATGGACCCATAGGGCTCTATATCTGAGAAGATGTAGGTGATCCAACTGTCTCCCTATTTGTATGTGTCTCTGTTGCCACAAACAACTGTAACTCTGGGAAAGGAGCCTGTATACTGTAAAGAACAAGGTGGCGAATGTATTACATATTTCCCCTTGCTCCCAAGTTTGGTTGTTTATAAAAAGGACTCCATTTGTAAAAGTTGGTTTGGCTTAAGTATTGTAAGATCCAAATGGGATGGTACCACACAGTACCACACAACGTGAGTCTGAATGGAAAGTGGAGGTCTCAGACTCCGAAGTAGCACTGCATACTCACACACCAAATCCCAAATTTTCTGCACAGTAACCAGATGTGAAAGATGGGGCCCTCTCCTACAACTAAGATCTTAGGCTACTTTACAAGGGAATAGTGTCGCGGGCGGAGGGGTGGGAACGCCGCTCGTCTGGAATCGCTGGCGCTCGGGTCCGGTGCTTCTGCTCCTCGGTGGCTCGAGCATGGGGCCGGACCCGGGGCTCGAGCAGCGCCTCCTCGCCCACGAGGGAATAGAGGAGGTTTTTGGTGGGTATTTGGGATGTCGGTCGTGACGCCACCCACGGGTTGTGGTGATGGTGGAACCACCGCTGCTGGTGATGGGGGATCCCGGGAGCGATGGCGGAGAGCAGCTGAGGTGTTGACCCCTCCGTGGGTAGGGGCTGTTGGTCCCGGGGCCCCGGTTGGGGAGTAAGGAGGAGGTATAGGTGCAGGTGCCGAGGCGGGGAGGCAGCGTGGGCGCGGGTGCAACGTTTGCGGTGCAGCGCGGTGCGGTGCCGGATGGCACTGTTGTACTCACTCAGACACAGAAGCACAGAGTCTCTGGTAAACCAAACGGCTGGATGGACGGGGCCCACAGCCAGCTGCGGTGTTCTCACTCTCCCCGGATGGGTTGATGGTGGCTGTCGTTTTCCTGCACCTGTGTAAGTGTATTTGACTCCTATGACTTCCCACGGGTAGTCCGCTCCCTGGCGTGTATGGTAGAGCCCGTTTGCCCCCAGGCACTGGACCTTGGATCTCTGGCCCTTGGCGGTGGCACTTATCCGGACGGGTTGGGCTGTTGCCTTCTGACGGGACTTAGGTGGGAATGAACCCCTGAGGTCCAGACCGCAATCAGATAATTTGACCTTTTCCGCGGCTCCTAGCTTAGTCGGGGTCTGAGTACCCTGCCTTGGTGCTTGGCTTCAATCTGCTCCCTGGTTTGATACCGGCGGGCCACCGCCCGACCCCAGTCCTATGGTTCCGCTGACCTACACCAACTCCTGCAGACAGCCACCACCGTCTGCCGACCTTGCTGAACGTGCCTGGGTTCCAACCCAGACACCAACAGTTTTTACTCCTCTCACTTTCACTGCCTACCACTAACTACTGTCTTTTCCCGCCTCCAGGCCTGTGAACTCCTCGGTGGGTGGGGTCAACTGCCTGGCTCCGCCTCACCTTGTGTGGACATCAAGCCTGGAGGGTAGCAACAAGGATTTGATTGACTGGTGTCACCTACCCAGGGGGGGGGTTGTATGTGTGATGTTAGTGTACTGTGACCCCTGGGGGTCCAGGGAGTCACAATAGAGGCAAAAGATGGCTTGGCGAACAGCACCCAGTGTCTTACAGTATGTGGAAGTTTGAAGGCTGTCTTGTCTCCACACCAGAATGATGTGAAGAAGAGAAATCAGTTAACATCAGAAGTGGATTTGCCAAATCTTAAAAGTTTTAGATTCTGAGATGGAAAAAAGGGTCTGGGTCGATATCCAGTTCCCCTCCTGCAAGAAATCTTGGTACTAAAATGTATTAGCTGATATGTCTTGTTTGGATATGCGGGTGTGACACCATGGGCAAGCCAGGGGTCACAGGTCACAACATCACATGCACCCCACATTCCCTGCAGGTACATCCAAGCTAACCTAAAATCCTTGTTGCCTTCCTCCAGGGGCTGATGTCCACACCAGGGGGTGAGCCAGGCGGTTGGCTCCGCCCACCGAGGAGTACACATCCCTGGAGGTGGGAGAACCAGGCAGAACAGAGAATAGCTAGGGTAGTGAAGGAGTAAACAGTGAAGTGGTAAAGGAGGACAGTAAGAGTGGCGACAGAAAGTGACAGTTAAGCAAGCCTGAAGTTGGTCCGGGTGTGTGCCCCGGACTGAGACAGCAAGGTCAGCAGACGGCGGTGATAGTCTGCAGGGGGACTGTTTGGAGGTTGCTGGAAGGACCGCGGCCGGGTGGTGACTCGGCGGTACTGGAGCAGTATACGAAGAACAGTCAGCACCAGGGCAGGGGCCTTTTGGATCCCGGCAAGGCTAGGAGTCGCCGTAATTTGCCAAATCCGTCAGTGAAGGGGACCTCTGTCTCCTAACAACCAAGTCCCGATTGAAGGAAACAGCCCGACCGTGAAGGGGAAAAACTTCAGGTCTCCTGCCCACCGCACACCAGGAGGCACAGGTGTAGAACCAAGACCTGGAGCCGCGACCAGCAGAGCAGCACCTGTGTCGGTCCACGCAGCCTGCCATACAGGTGAGGTAAAAATTACCTCAGAGAACAGCAGAACGGGCCTCAGAATAGCTGAAGCAGTGGGGCACTTCACAAACAGACAGAGCAGAGGGATCAGGCCTCATTACTCTCCTGGCCAGTGTGACTTTTCCGGACTGCTTCCAGGCTACCGGACCACCACCACCACTTTTAACAAGCTCCCTGGACTTCATCAGTTAAGCCAAGTAAAGGAGAAGGTAAATAAATCCTTGTTTGTGTCTGTTACTGTCCACCACCTTGCCCAGCACCCTAAAGTCCACCCGGTCCCTACCACAGACTCTCCTAACGGTTGCTCCGGGGTTACCTGCTCTACCTGTGGGGAGCAGAAACACCGCAGCTGCCAAAAGACCAGACCCGAGAGTCCCGTCCAGCAGCCGCGGCCCCATAGCCGCAATCCACAGGTGGAGTCACGAACTTTATTTAATATTGACTATAACTCCCATCATCATTTCCCCTTTATTTATTAAAAGACATCGGCAGGATCATGGAGCCAGACCCCGCCACTGCTGATGTCCCCAGACTAGTCCGGCCCCAGCCCTGGAGTGGGCGTGTCAGTTACCTGGGTCATAAGTAGAGGACCGTGGAGAACCTCCAGCTGTGATCGCAACTAACCTGAGTGAAGTCACTCCTCATCCCTGTAGCTCAGTCTCTGCTTGAAGTTACAGTGGATGGTCATACTCTGTGGTCACGCACTGTTAGCTCAGATGTAGCAGAACTGGAATTGTAGTGGGATCTCATATGGATTCCATTAGACCTGGGTCTTTCGGGGGTTAAAAAAGTGGTAAAAGAAGGAAGGTTTTTTGGTGTTTGTGTTTATTTTTTTCACTTACAAATTAGTAGTGAGGGGGTCTCATAGACCCTCGCCATCACCAATCTAGGGCTTAGTGGCAGCTGTGAGCTGTTGTTAACCCCTTATTACCCTGATTGCCTTTGCACCAGGGCAATTGGGAAGAGCTCAGTAAAGTGCTTGGATTGTCACATCTAATGGATGTGGCAATCTTGGGCAGTTGCAGGCTGCTTTTTTTAGTCTGGGGGGGCCACTAAGCATGGGTCTCCCTAGCCTGAGAATACCAGCCCCCAGCTGTCGGGCTTTATCTTGGATGGGTATCAAAATTGGGGGGACCACATGCCAGTTTTTTTAATTATTTATTTAAATATTAAAAAAAATGTATTTCATTGGGATTTTGTGTGATATACCAACACTAAGTAGCAAGTATTTGTGAATTGAAAAGTCAATGATACATGGATTTCTATTTATTAAAAAATATAAATCTAAATATTGTAACTTGCAATTGTATTCAGACCCCTGTGTATATATTTTGTAGGACCACCTTTACCTGCAATCACTGCTGCAAGTCTTTTGGGGTATGTCTTTCTCAGCTATGCACATCTAGAGGCTGATATTTTTGCCCATTCATTTTTACAAAATAGCTCCAGCTCAGTGAGATTGGATGGAGAGGGTGTGGTGTTGTAGGCAGGGGACAGACCACAGCAGGGAAGCTGCTTGAGACGGTCAGATCCGGGGTCATGGCGGTGGCTCAAGGGGAAGCCGGACCCGGGCCTGAGCACACGTTCTTTGCCCGCAAGTGAAAAAGGGGGTTATTATATACAGGGGAGGTTTTGTCAGTGACGTCACCCATGGTGTGATTGTTGGTAACACCGCTGCTGCCACTGGAGGCGATGCCCAGGGCTGATGGAGTGGGGCAGCCGGCTGTTATTCCCTCCACAGGTAGGAGGGTTGTAGTCCCGGGGCCCCAATGTAGGTGGTATAGTGTTGCGGAGCGCAATCTGCAGGGTTGGACCGGATGGTGCTGGTATACTCACAGTTCTGAATAATTCACACAGAGTCCAAAGGGTAAACCAACTTGCCAGTGACCGGTGACCTCCGGCGGGTGTGTTCGGATCCCACAGCCTGGTAGAGCAAACAGGGGTCCCTTCCTCCTGCACTTAGTGTTGTGTCCTTGTTGTTGACTACTCCGCATGAAACAGGGAAGTACACTCCTGGTGACATTGTGTGTTGGGGGCAGTGGCCCACGAAAACTGACCCGTGGGATCTTAGCAGGCAAGTGTGGAGCCCTATCCCCTTCGTTGGGCTTCCGTCTTGCTCTATCTGGCCTCCCGTGGGACAAGACCTGAAATTTTGTCCCCGGCTGGTCAATTGGTAAGGTACATGAAGCTGTCCTTGCCCTAGGGTCCAGGTACCCTGTCATGCACGGCCTTCGGACCGGATTCCCGCTGTCGATATCGGCGGGCTACAACCCTGCCCCGGTCCCCTTAAGGTCTCCCGTGATCGGATCTCCGTCGCCTGTGGCCCTGTCTACCGACTGCCACCTAGCTACTTGTCAGTAGGCCGGTAGTCCGGGAGCTCCAACCCCTGACTACCCGGTCACTTTACGCTCCCCTCTCTCTCTCACTCTCTGTTCAACTGTCTCTCTCCTCCTCTGCCACTTACTCAACTAACTCTTTTCTCTCCCATAACACCTCAGAACCCCTAGGTGGGCGTCACCATCAGCTTGGTTCCACCCACTAGTGTGATCCTATTGTCATGGGGGCTGACTAGGATTTATTGGCTGATGTTGTGTACCAAGGATGTGGGGGTTGTGTTGAAGAGCCAAGGAGGAGGGAATCCTGCATCTGGAAGAGGGGTGCAGTCATCTGTGACACCCTGATTTTGTCAGGGCGTCACAGTGGGAACAGACATTTTCAAGTCTTGCCATAAATTCTCAATACGATTTAGATATGGATTGTGACTCATCCAGTCACAGAGATTGTGATTTGATATAAACCATCCATTATATCTCTATCAGGATGTTTAAGGTCGTTGTTCTGCTGGTAGCTGAATCTATGCCCCAGTCTCCAGGGTTTTTTTTAAGTCTCAAACAGCTTTTCCTTTAGGATTGTCCTGTTTTAGCTCCATCCATCTTTCCATCACCTCTGACCAGCTTCTCTGTCCCTGCTAAAGAAATGCCTCCTCACTGCATGATTCTGCTACTACCAAGTGTGACGGTGAGAATAGTATTTTCAGGGTGATGTGCAGTCTTACTTTTTTGCCACACATATTGCTTTGCACTAAGCCCCAAAAGTTCTACTTTGATCTCATCTGACCAGAGCACCTTCTTCCACATGATTAACGACTACCCTAAATTGCCTTTGCAAAATTGTAAGCTGGACGTTTTATGGCTTGTTTTTAAAAAATGTCTTTCTTCTTTCCCCTCTTCTATAAAGATAAAGGCCAGATTTGTTGAGTATACAACTAATTGTTGTCCTGGGAACAGATTCTGCCACCTTAGTTATTGACCTGGGCAGTTCTTCCAGAGTCACCACGGGTCTCTTGGCTACTTCTTTAATTAGTGTTCTCCTTGCTTGGGATGAAAATGTATGTGGAAGGCCATGTCTTGTTAGATTTGTAGTTGTGCAATAACCCTTTTATTTTTTGGGTGATGATTCTGAATTGTACAGTGCTCTGTGAGATGTTCAGAGCTTGGTCTATATTTTTATAACCAAACCCAGCTTTATTCTTCTTTATCCCTGACCTGTTTGGTGCATTCATTGGATTTCATGATGCTGTTTGATCCCTTATGAAATTAAACAAATTTCTGAGACATTCACAGAACAGCTGTAATTATACTGAGAACAAATTATACACAGGTGGACTCAATTTACTAATTAGGTGTTTTCTGCAGACAGTTGCAATGAATAAAATAAAAATCGGAGATGATCGGGTGCTGCAGATCAGTGAACTAAGCCAGATGCAGCAAGGTGTGTCTGCTCTGACCTTATAAGAGCTCTTAGAAGGTCAGAGTAGACACGCCTTGCTGCAACTGTACAACAATAGTCTGTGGAGACCGATACCTGATGAGAGGAACGGTCAGTCGCAGAATCATGTAGTATCAATAAAAGATAAGATTTTATCTTGGCTTGGTTCACTGATCTGCAAGGCCCGATCATCACTGTTTTTTATTTTATTCATTATATGTACTTGCTCCCTTCTTTGAGTTGGCAACTGAGGCAGCAGCGATGATCCAGCCAAATCCTCCACGGAGGCTAGAACAGCTGGTGGGACCTGGAACCACTCACTGACAGGTCCAGGGGTGTCCCATTTTCTCCTCTCCAGACGTTGCACGTGTGGTCTGAGGCAGACGGAAGGTGGAATCCACTAACAGGACATGAGTGACCACATCACCATCTGCAGGCTGTGACCGTGTATGTGAGCTGTTTGCAGTGTTTTGCCTGCCATACAGCCTGCTCAGGTGAGCGCATTACCTCTTTCACCCTCATTGTAACCTGGCCCAGGATTCTACACAGGAGAGCGCCTTGTCCACCTTTTGTTCTGCAAGCAATTGGTCATTCAAGATTTTATTTAGAGCTATCAGAATATAGGGGGGGCTGAACACAAAGGTACATTACAATTTTCATATTTACTTTTTATAATATTTTTAAAACTATGTATTATTTTCTTTAATCTTCACAATTACTTCCAACTTAATGTTGATATATCACATAAAATCTAAATAAAATGCATTAACTTTATGAGGCACCATATATACACATATATATTTATAAATATATGTTAACATTGGTAGAATTTATTTGGGAGCCCTGAGAACTGTCTCCTTTAGCCAGGTTGTGCCGTGATGCACAAGTGAAGTCGCACCAGGCCACCCAATCAATAGCAGATCATAAATATAATCTGCAGAGATGGAGTTTAATTCAAATCAACTTCGGCAACTTTTTACCAAAATTTTGATTCTCGTGGAATCAAATTGCCATGGACTGCAAAGCCTCCTATTGCCTTGAAATGATGCATCCTTTACAGCACTTGATAATGGCAGACTTTGGGGTAAAATATGCTCCATTTTCTTTGCTTCTTGATATACTCAGTCACCTAATCACTTAATGAAGCTAGTAAAGTACTTCAATACATAAAGGATTGAATTTCATCACCTTGAAATGTCGGGAATGAAAGTTAGTCATACCGTTGTGCCCCTGCAAGTCCTGAAAGGGTTTCCTCAAAACATAATGTTTGAAATTCTCACACAGTCCCCTGACATAGATCACCGCCTTATTCTAACCATTATATTTGACAGCGGGCAGTCATGCTCCATGGCACTTGCTGTGAATTCAGATTTAAGAGAGCTGGAAGCTGGGACCTCATAGTGTGGATTACATCAGACCTGGGTCTTTTGGGGGTTAATAAATTGGTGAAAGAGAGTGTTTTTTATATTTTTTTTATATTTTTTTAAATAAAGGATTTTTCAGTGTGTTTGTGTTTCTTTTCACTTATAGGATTAGTGGTGGGTGGATCTTATAGACCCTTCCCATCACTAATTCAGGTCTTAGTGGCAGTTGTGGACTGCCTTTAACCCCTTATTACTTCAATTGCCACCGCAACAGGGCAATCAGAAAGAGTCGGGTAAAGTGGCTAATGGATGCAACAATTTTAGGCGGCTGAAATTAGGCTTTTGGCTCCTCATAAGCATGGGTCTTTCCAGCCTGAGAATAGAATACTAGCCCCCAGCTGTTGGGCTTTATCATGGCTGGGTATCAAAATTTGGGGGGAAGGCATGTCATTTTTTTAAATTCTTTTTTTAAATAATGAAAAAAAACACATGAGGTTCCTCTTTTTTTGATAAACAGCTAAGATAAGTGTACGGCTGGGGCTGCAACCTGTAGCCTTGGGCTTTATCTGTGCTGGTATCAACAGATGGGAGAACCCTACATCAATTGTTTTAATTATTTATTTATCACCAGTCTAAGGACATAGACAGTGTGTGTGATTCCAACCAATTACAAATGCTGTCTCAGAGGGTGGGAGTGTGCTCCAATGGCAGCCAATCAGAAATGCTGGTGGAAGAGGAAAGCAGTGAATATGCATAAGTGATAATTATCAGACCAGGAAGTAGCGCTGCAGTTGCAAGGGTGCGTAAAGTATGCACTGTTTTAACCCTTTTTTATTTTCTTTTTTTTACAGCCCCCTTACACCATTTTACAACACATCACTTTTGCCTCACATTGAAATGAATGGGTTCGGATAGGATCGATGATTGGATGAACTAGTATCATTGATCGCGATCTCAGGCGGGTTTGGCGATTCTTAATCGATCCGATCTTTGACAAGATCGATCATCTCTACTCAGGAATCAGATGTAAATAATTCCTCTGTTGAGGAGGGCCTTTCCATCAAATACTTAATTAAACTCTTGACATAGGGGATTGTGGGAAGTATGTCGATTTACCTTACATAATTCAGTTTTCAGATCATACACCTGACACAGACTTAAAGATGGCTGCCATTTCCTGTTCATACTTTGACTGGAATGCAAGGAATGTCCAAATATAAGAAGACCACCATATAAGGAAAAGACCCACTGGCCAACCTAGAGGACCAACCCATAGATGATGACACTATGGATCCGCCCAATGACATCTTAGACCCGCCCATCAGCATCAACATGGATCTGCCCATTGGCTAATCCATGAACTGTGCCACTAAATGAGTATATCCGAACATGTGTATGCCCCTAGCCTATATAAGATGCCGCATGGTTTTTCTCTGTCTCTTCGGTGCCATTTTTTACTGTGATCAAGAAGAGATTTCACATTCCACTGTGTCTGATGTAATTTCCTTACGCATCACTTGATTCACACCAATTAGGTCAGGCAGTAGGCAACGAGTGACCTCTGGTGAAGAGTTCACCCTCAATACTGCATATGTTTCTATACAATATATAAAAAATAATAATCATATTTATATGACTCCAACTTATTAAGGAGTGATTCATAACTCTCAGGGTATATGTACGAATATCTTCACATATTACAGAGTAAAGGCCCCATTGCACGCAATGACATAGCTAGCGAGATGTGATTGGGGTCACGGAATTCGTGATGCACATCCGGCCTCGTTAGCAACGTCGTTGTGTGTGACACGTACGAGCGACTGCTAACTATGTAAAATACTCACCAAATCGTTGATTGTATGTTGACACATCATTCATTTCCCAAATGTCGTTGCTCATGCAGGACGCAGGTTGTTCTTCGTTCCTGAGGCAGCACACATCGCTACGTGTGACACCCCAGGAACGACGAACAACACCGCATCTGCGTCTTGCCGGCAACAAGGTGAGGGTGACTTTCTGCGGTTGCTCTCCTACCCTCCGCTTCTATTGGACGCCTGCCGTGTGACGTCGCTGTGACACCGCATGAACCGCCCTCTTAGAAAAGAGGCTGTTCGCTGGCCAGCGAACAGCCTCTTTTCTAAGGGGGCGGTTCATGCGGCATCACAGCGACGACGCTAGGAAGGTAAGTACGTGTGACGGCTCCCAATGATATTGTGCGCCACGGGCAGCGATTTGCCCGTGACTCACAAATGACGGGTGCGGGTGCTTTCACGAGCCCCCTTAACACATTATTCAACAAGAGGTGCAGAGGTCCTACTCACAAGACCTTACAATCTAACAGGAAATATGGGTGAAAAGAGAGGTATAATGTACTTGGTGTTTTAGCCATCTTTTAAGAAAAATATGGAAGAACAGTTAATGCTGCAGGAGCCGACATTAGCCGATAACTTTGTATGTAAAATATTAAGAAGTCTGAGGGACACTGCTAAATAAAAAGTTAAAGATTATATGTTTAAGGTCTTATTATTGTAGCAGAAATTGTTACTATAAAGCAGGAATAATGTTGGAGTGAAATTCTTCAGTACATGTAGATACCCATTATATATTTACTTCTACATTTATTTGGGTAATTATTATTCCTCGAATATAATTCAGGTATAAGTTATTTTTATTTTACATACATTTTAGAAATGTTACATTTTATTGAAATAGAACACAATGTAGCAAAAAAGAATAATAAAAGATCATCACATTTAAAATGTATTGAGAATATTTTAAGTAGCAATTCAACTGTAAAAAAAGAACAAAGGAACAAAACAAAGGAAAATCTGAAAATTGAATAAAAGCTATTGACGTTTAGAGCTCACTATAAAGCTTTTGTTATTCTTTGTAGAACATTCAAGTGCATGGAACAATGACACTAACTAAAACAAGCAAACAAGTGCACTTTCACCTACTGTCCCCTTTAATTAAAGAAATATCTACATAAGGGCAAGTAAAGGTGTTGTCACACACAGCGACAATGACGTCGTTGCTACGTCACCATTTTCTGTGACGTTGCAGCGACGTCCCGTTGCTGTCGCTGTGTGTGACATCCAGCAACGACCTGGCCCCTGCTGTGAGGTCGCCGCTCGTTGCTGAATGTCCAGCTTCATTTTTTGGTCGTCGCTCTCCCACTGTGACGCACAGATCGCTGTGTGTGACAGCGAGAGAGCGACAAAATGAAGCGAGCAGGGAGCAGGAGCCGGCATCTGGCAGCTGCGGTAAGCTGTAACCAAGGTAAACATCGGGTAACCAAGGTGGTTACCCAATATTTACCTTCGTTACCAGCCTCCGCCTCTCTCACGCTGCCAGCGCCGGCTCCTGCTCTCTGCACATGTAGCTGCAGTACACATCGTGTAATTAACCCGATGTGTACTGTAGCTTTGTAGCTAGGAGAGCAAGGAGCCAGCGCTAAGCAGTGTGCGCGGCTCCCTGCTCTCTGCACATGTAGCTGCAGTACATATCGTGTAATTAACCCGATGTGTACTGTAGCTAGGAGAGCAGGGAGCCAGCGCTCAGTGTGCACGGCTCCCTGCTCTCTGCACATGTAGCACAGCGACGCGTGTCGTTATGATCGCTGCTTCGGCTGCTGTGTTTTACAGCTAAGCAGCGATCATAACAGCGACTTACAAGGTCGCTGCTACGTCACAGAAAATGGTGACGTAACAGCGACGTCGTTGTCGCTGTCGTTTAGTGTGACCCCAGCTTAAGTTGCAAAAGTTAAACAACTGCATATAACTTTATATCAATGAGAAAGAAATTCAATTATAAGTAGTATATTTAGAATGTAATTTCATTAACTATTGTTTTAAATACATTTTTGGGTTGAACGAAATATAAAAATATGGGGTTTGTGTAATGCTTGTCACTACTTTACGGGGTCGCATGAACGGAAGGGTAGTCAGGAGAGTCGGGGTCTGGTAACAGAAAGTTACGTATAATCATAAGGGGTAAACAGAGAGGTAGTCAGGGTGCAAAATGAGGTCACAATACCAGAAGAGCACATAGTGGTAAAAGGGAGCAAGCAAAGACGTAGTCAGATACCAGTCCGGGATCCAAGACAGGAATACCCAACCGGAATAGGGAGCAGGCAGAGGGAAGTCCAATAACAGTCCAGGGTCAGAATACCAAGATCAGGATACTAGCAGACACACAAACTATGGCAACACAGCAGAGCCAGAAAATACAAATAAAGAAATAACGTTTGGAACACCATTTTAAGTCTGAACTGGGTGCAAAAACCTAAAAATACTAAAAAAAACATCACTCTATGGAGAGAAGGTATGCACACCAGTGACTATGTAAGGGGAATACATTTAATAGCAGAAACTGCTGTGTGAATACTGGCCTGAAAAATGCAAGCTACATGCAAAAATGAAAAAATGAGAGTGGAATCTGCATTACTCATATGAAATATGAATAAAGAGAAATTTAGCTAGTGAATTGATCAACGCAAGAGAGCCCCAAAACCTCATCACGGTATTCTCTTATGTTTGGGGTCCCTAGCTAATGTGTGTCTTCTCATGCAGTTAAAAAACTTACCAAGTATGGGAAGCTGAGACCCAGGCTATATATGTATAATGTGGACCGGCAAGGTATGGGTGGGGTCGGGTTCACAAACAAAAGACTACTAACAAATAAAGAAATAAATAACATTTAGAACACCATTCTAAGTCTGAACTGGGTGCAAAAACCTAAAAAACATCACTAACTGCATGAGAGGACACACATTATCTAGGGACCCCAAAAATAAGAGAATACCGTGAAAATGTTTTGGGGCTCTGTTGCATTGATCAATTCAGTAGCTAAATTTCTCTTTATTCATATTTCATGTCAGTAATGCAGATTCCACTCTCATTTTTTCATTTTTGCATGTAGCTATTGTATTTTTCAGGCCAGTATTCACACAGTAGTTTCTGCTATTACATGTATTCCCCTTGCATAGTCACTGGTGTGCATACCTTCTCTCCATATAGAGCCAGAAAATACAGCTGTCAGAGTTCTGGGGTGCATGCTCAGTAAAGAAGCCTGAGTGTGATGCCCTGGACTAGCCAGGTAGTCACAAACATACCAACATACCCCCCCCCCCCCACCCTAGGCAGTTACAGCAGCCAAACACAAAACCCTTGTTGCCTTCCTCCAGAGTCTGATATCCACACCAGGTGGGGCGGAGCCAGGTGGTTGACCCCACCCACCGAGGAGTTCACAGGCCTGGAGGCGGGAAAACTGTCAGATGAGTCTTGGAGGTGAAAGTGAGAGGAGTGAACACTTCGGTGTCTGGGTTGGAGCCCAGACACCAACAGCAAGGTTGGCAGACAGTGGTGGCCGTCTGCAGGAGTTAGTGGAACTTCGCAGAGCCATAAGGACTGGGGTCGGGCGTCGGCCCGCCGGTACCGGACCGGGGAACGGAGTGAAGCTAAGCACACAGGCAGGGCCATCGGACCCTGACCAGGCTTGGAGCCACCGTCAATAGTCAAATTCGAATGTGATAGGAACCCCAGGGGTTTCGCAACTTCTAAAGTCCCGATTGAAGGCAACCGTCCTCCCAGAGAGGATATACAGCCACCACCAAAGGCTAGAGATCCAAGGGCCAGCGCCTGCGGGCAAAACGGGCTCCTACGGCACCTATACGCCGGGGAGCGGACTACCGGTGGGCAACCACAGGAGTCACGAACATTTTCAAAGGTGCAGGGAAAGACAGCCACCATCAGCCATCCGGGGAGAGCACAACAACAACATTGCAGCCAGCTGCGGGACCCGTCCATCCGGCCATTTTGGTTAACCAGAGACTTTGTCAGTGATTGTCTGAGTGAGTACACCAGTACCGTCCGGCACCGCGCCACCCTGTCCCTGCAACCCTGCACCCCAGCCATCCGGCCTCCCCGTTACACCATCGGGCCCCGGGATTACAAACCCCTGCCCACGGAGGGGACAACATCTCAGCTGCACCCTACCATCTCTCCTGGGATCCCCGTTACCAGCAGCGGTGGTGCCATTATCACCACGACCCGTGGGTGGCACCACGAACAATCTCCCTAACCAAACCACCCCCCCTTTCACTCACGGGTGAGGAGCGCTGCTCGAATCCCCGGGTCCGGTCCACCGCTTGAGCCACCGAGCAGCAGCAGCAGAAGCCCCGAACCTGAGCATGGCGAGCGTGTCCCCTCCGCCCGCGACATGAGCAATCACCCAGAAGATGGAACAGCCGAGTAACCAGCACCTCCCAGAACCAACCTGGATTCCAGTGTAGTGACCAAGCTGCTAGTTCGTTAACAAGGATAGTGCCGTAGAGCATCTCCAAGGGCAAGATGCTCTGCACAAGGAATAGACACACTGACAGATCTGTAAGTGCTGCAGAGTATCTCCAAAGGCAAGATGCTCTGCACAAGGAATGGACACACTGTCAGATCTGTAAGCGCCGCTGAGTTTCTCCAAAGGCAAGATGCTCTGCACAAGGAATGGACACACTGTCAGATCTGTAAGCGCCGCTGAGTTTCTCCAAAGGCAAGATGCTCTGCACAAGGAATGGACACACTGTCAGATCTGTAAGCGCCGCTGAGTTTCTCCAAAGGCAAGATGCTCTGCACAAGGAATGGACACACTGTCAGATCTGTAAGCGCCGCAGGGCAACTCCAGGTCTTTACCATATAGTGTACTGGAAAATAGGGAAAAAATTCCAAATGTGGAAAAATTGTAAAAAAAAGTACAATTGCATGAGTTTTTTTTTAATGTACCATGGTCACTATATGATAAAACCGATGTGTTGGTGTGATGCCTCAGGTCGGTACAAGATTATAAATACCAAACAGGTATAGGTTTACTTTTATTTAAGTGGTGAAATAAAATTCAGAAGTTTGTCCAAAAAAAGAGTATCCCTTTTGTTGCTATTTTCTGAGACTCCTATCGTTGTCTTTTTTCTTGATCTGGGGCTCGGTGACGGCTTATTTTTTGTGTACTGAGCTGACATTTTTAATTATACATTTTTGCACAGATGCAATGTTTTTGATCTCCTGTCATTGCATTTTAAAAATGTTGCAGCGACTAAAAAACATAATTTTGATGTTTGGAATTTTTTTCTTGCCACTCTCTGTACCAATCAGATTTAATATTATTATAGATCGGCATTTATTAACATAGCGATAAGAAATATGGGATTGGTTTGTTTTTTTACTTTTATTTTCAATGGGGCAAAAGGGGGGTGTTTTGAACTTTTGGGGTTTTTGTATTTTTTCATATTTTTTAAAACTTTTTTTTTTTTTTAATTTAACCCCTTCAGCCCCCAGGCACTTTCCGTTTTTGCATTTTTGTTTTTTGCTCCTTTTCTTCCGAGAGCCGTAACTTTTTTATTATTCCGTCAATCTTGCCATATGAGGGCTTGTTTTTTGCGGGACAAGTTGTACTTTTAAATGAAGCCATAGGTTTTACCATATATTGTACTGGAAAACAGCAAAAAAATTCCAAGTGTGGAAAAACTGCAAAAAAAGTGTGATCGCACAATAGTTTCTGGGATGTTTTATTCACCGTGTTCACTATATGATAAAACTGATGTATCTATGTAATGCCTCAGGTTGGTGCGAGTTTGTAGACACCAAACATGTATAGGTTTATTTGTGTCTAAGGGGTTAAAAAAATTCACAAGTTTGTCCAATAAAAGTGGTGCACATTTTGCACCATTTTCCGAAACACGTAGCGTTCTTATTTTTTGGAATCTATGGCTCAGTGACAGCTTATTTTTTGCGTCTTGAGCTAACATTTTTAACGGTACCATTTTTGCACAGATGCTACTTTTTGATCGCCTTTGATTGCATTTTGCGTAAAACTTGCGGTGACCAAAAAACGTAATTTTGGCGTTTGAAATTTTTTTGACACTACGCCGTTTACCAATCAGATTAATTGATTTTATATTTTGATAGATCGGGCATTTCTGAACGCGACGATACCAAATATGTGTATATTTATTTATTTTTTAACCCTTTAATTTTCAATGGGGGGAGAGGGGGGGAATTTGAACTTTTAGGGGTTTTTTTTTATTATTTTTTAAAACTTTTTTTTTTACTTTTTTTTTTATTTTACTAGTCCCCCTAGGGGGCTATAGCGATCAGCAATCCGATCGCTATTATCTATCTGCTGATCACAGCTATACAGCTGTAAACAGCAGATTCAGTCAATTTGTTTTTCCCTCTGCTCTCGGCCGAGGGAAAACGAAAGTGAAACATCATAGCTGCAGGTGTCATCACATGACCCTGTTCTACGATGGCAACCACCGATAGTCATGTGATAACGCACGTGACTTCCGGTGGGGGCGGCGGTAAGTAAAAAACATGGCCGCGCGCATTTAGATCTTGCTGTCAGACTTTGGCAGCAAGATTTAAGGGGTTAATGGCCGCGGGTGGAAGCGATTCCACCTGCGGCTAGCAGGCACACATGTCAGTTGTTGAAAACAGCTGATATATGTGCCGACCGCCGCCGCCTGCCCGCGGCAGGGGGCGGGGCTTAACGGGACACAATCCTTGACGGATAGATCCGTCCAAGGTCGTGAAGGGGTTAATTTACTAATCCTCCTATGGGACTTTATGCCTGCACAGTCCAATTGCTTGTGTATTTCTGCTGATCAGAATAGCATCGCTCTAATAAGCAGAAATACTTATCTACTGTAAGTGCTGGCGCTCTGTCGGCTTTCACAGTAAGTGAGCCATTGTAGCTTCAGGGGTCATCAGATGACTCTGGGCTACGATGGCAACATATTGGAACCCCATGATTGCATCACAGATTCACCAATGGTAGCGGGGAAAGACGCGATCCCCACAGCAGCCATTTAAATCATACTGTCAGTGATTAACAGCGTGACCTAAGGGGTTTACAGAGGCGAGTGGATCTTTGATCCACCTGTGCATGTTAGCTACACATATCTACTGATCAGATCAACAGACATGTGTGGGGAATACCACAGGTTCACTGCCGAAGTCCACGTCAACCACAGGCAGGCGAGCAAGGACATATCAGTATGTCCTAGGTCATAAAGAGGTTAAACGGGATGTCTAGGACTTTTAAATTGATGTCCTATCCTTAGGATAGGTCATCAATGTCTGATCGGGCAAGGGTGCAACACCTGGTATTCCCACCTCAGATGTTTCTGTTGCTTTGTTCCGGAACTGCTCAGTTATGGAGCTACAGAGTACAGTTCCGTGAACAGCTGGGGTCTACTTATATACCCCATATTTGAATAAATAGAGGCCTAATGTGCAGAACCTGTGTTCAGCCACTATTCGTTCGGGCCAAACATTTCCAGCAAGTGGCAACATTGGGAACAACTAGATGGTGGGGGTGCCAGGTGCCACACCATCACTTATCAGACATTGATAGGATAGGTTATCAATGTTAAAGTCCCAGACAACCCCTTTAATACTGTTATATTTAATGCCAGTATTAATAAATTAGAACATTGAGATGGAAATTTAATTTTCCAGCAGGACTTGGCACCTGTCGACACTGCCACAAGTACCAATATCTGGTTTAATAAACACAGTATCACTGTGCTTGATTGGCCAGCAAACTCGCCTGACTTAAACTCGATAGAGAATCTATGGGGTATTGTTAAGAGGAAGTTGAGAGACACTAGACCCAACAATGCAGACGAGCTGAAGACTGCTATCAAAGCCACCTGGGCTTCCATAACACCTCAGCAGTGCCACAGGCTAATGGCCTCCATGTGTGACGTCCTGGAATATCCAGGTCGTCCCAGGTAGACACAACAACACTACACACCCCCGTCCCAGTTAGGTAGCATCAGTCAAACTTAAAAGCCTTGTCACTACCCTCCAGGTTTCATGTCCACACCAGGGGGGTGGAGCCAGGTGGTTAGCTCCACCCACCAAGGAGTTCACAGGCCTGGAGGCGGGAACTTAGTAGTCAAGTTCAAGTGAGTTGAGAGAGTGGTTTTGACAGTGAAGGAGGGAGGTTGTGTCCAGAAGCAGACCTGTGCTCAGGCCTTCCAAAGACTACTCCGGTGGCTGGGTTGGAGCCCAGTCACCATTGGCAAGGAAACAGATGGTAGTGGCCGCCTGCAGGAGACCGGAAAGACGACCAGTGGAATTGTTAGGGACCAGGACAGGGTAGTGGCCCGCCAGAACCGAACCGGGGAGCCAACTGAATACCGGAGCACCAGGCAGGGTACTCAGACCCCGAACTAGGCTAGAAGCCACCACCATAGTTGAATTAACTGATTGCGGTCTGGACCTCAGGGGTTCATTCCCACCTAAGTCCCGATTGAAGGCAACAGCCCAACCATTCCGGATAAGTGCCACCGCCAAGGGCAAGAGATCCAAAGGGCCAGCATCTGCTGGCAAACGGGCTCCTACAACAGATACACGTCCGGGAGCTGACTACTTGTGCCTAGGCACAGGAGTCAAGATTCACACACAGAGGTGCAGGAGAAAGGCGGAGATTACCAACCTAAACTGGGAAAAGCTGCAGCCGGCTGCGGGCCCCGTTCATCACTTCGTTTGGTTTACCAGTGACTCCAGTGTCTTGTGTCAGAGTGAGTACACCAGTGCCATCCGGCACCACGCCGCGCTGCACCGCAACACTACACCCTGCATCTGGGCCTAGGCCCACCGGACCCCGGGACCAACATCCCCTACCCACGGGGTGGTCAACACCTAGCTGCGCTACTACACCGCTCCCGGGGGCCCCCACACCTTCACCGCAGTGGTGGTGTCTACAATCACCACAACCCGTGGGTGGCGTCACGAACTATCACTTCAAACCAAACACCCAAATCCCTGCGTGTAGCACCAACTCTCTTGCAGAGCGACGTGACTCCCGGGTCCATGAGAGGCTCAAGCCACCACCCGCAGTGTGAGCATGGATCCGAGCGGCTCGGCGGCCGCAGCCAAGCCCACGGGGCGGTACACATCGACTCTTCTGGCATCACGAACAGGATTGAACCAGTCCACTTACCAGTGGAAGTGCGCCTTGAAGTCCCCGTCAGTGGAGTCCTGCTAAAAAAGTTGAAAATCTGCCATCTTTGGTGCGAAGAGTTCCCGCCCGAGCCGTCTTCCCTGAGCAGAAAAGGCGCGAAAGCGAGGCCCTGCCCCCTGAGAGCGGAGCGGAGCAAAAAGCAAGAGAAGTGCTCAGAAAAGACCAAGGGGGAGCGGGGGAGCCGGCTGCTGCAGATGCCCGCGGGAGAAGAAAAAGGAGAATGTCGGCATCCAGGGAGGTGAGCAGAGCGGCACCCGTCACCAGAGTGGCGGGGCCTGAAGGTAAATCAGTCAGCCAGCCGGCGGCTCCCGCTCCAGTCGCAGGAGCGGAGGTCCCGGGGATGCCAGCAGTCCCAGCGGCACCCATCGAAGGACCGGCCGGTGGTGACGACCCTGCGACGGTAACGGAGCAGGCAGCGGTAGGCTGCCTGGTTGCACCTGGGAGGCCAGAATTGGAAAGCAGCGACTCCGATAGCAGCATCCCGGTGGCTACTTATATCTCGTGGGATGGCGGGAACAGCTACCGGATGGCTGGTACCAATCTGCAGGCATTGCGGCCTACCCGGGAACTTTGCCAGAGTGTGCCCCAGAGGTGCCGAACCTTAAAGTCGCAAGTAACCCCTGAAGTTTTACAGTTCAACGTTTTAAAGTTCAAATTTAAAGGACCCGCTCCTGTAGTGCCGGAATCCTTTGTTGAACACCCCCGTGTTCCCGAGGGGCGCCATCCGGCACACCGGGTGGAAGGAGCCGGACCCTGCCTGACTTGTTTAACGCCGCTGGGGCTGGAAACCGGTGGGCACCATCAGGGGTCGGAACCCCTAATGGAGGACAGCAGGGAGTTCAAGAAGCGAGGACAGTTCTACAAGTGGAGCCCGGCTACCATACCCGCACCGCAGGCAGTGGAAGACGGGGTCTTTATGGACAGTGCCACCGTGAGTGAGTGTGGCATTGGGGACCCGTGCTGCCCTTTGGTGGACAGGGGAAAGTGGCTGGAAGAGGATGCGCTGGCAGCAAAGTTTTACAAAAAGTAAGAGTAAGGTAGCGGATCCCCGTTGCCACAAGGACAGTCCCCGTTGGGACCCACCTGCAACTCCCCTTTGGGACCTATGTTTATGGTAGCGGACCAGCTACTGAAGCGCCTGTCCCTGTTGGGACTTTTGTTGCCCCTTTCGTAACATGAGAAATCATGAACATGGCTGAGAACTAGCAAGCCACCCAAAAACTTTTGGGCTTGCAAATAGTGCCCTTATTGCCCTTCCCGCAACTTCCGGTCTCCAGAGAGGCTGGTTGGAGGGAGGACCTGCAGCAGAACAGGCTGGGGTCCGGTCACCACAGGAACCGGTGACCATCCTCCGGATCAGGGGTCCCCTGGACGTGGGGCCTCTGAGTGACTGCCGGGTGCGAAGCACCGTACCCGTTCCCGCTTGGGTTGCCTGGCCAAGTTTCTGATCCGGACTGGGGAAAAGGGGTGCTGCCCACTTCTTAGGGGCAGCATCAAGGCTAGGTTGCTTGGGTGGGAAAGCGGAAGGACATGGACCCGTTGTTATTAAACATGTTTGCAGCGTTAAAAGTGATGTGCCTCCCGTAAGGGAAGAAAAAGAAAGCTTACATATTCTTGAAAATGTAAATATGTTGTTATGAATGTACATGTCTTTCTTATCTTTTTGCAATTTACAACAAAAAAAAACGGTGATGAACAGACAGCCCGCGGATGGTCTGCATTAAATCAAGGGGGAATGTGACACCCTGGTCTATCCAGGTCGTCCCAGGTAGACACAACAACACTACACACCCCCTTCCCAGTTAGGTAGTATCAGTCAAACTTAAAAGGCTTGTCACCACCCTCCAGGTTTGATGTCCACACCAGGGGGTGTGGAGCCAGGCAGTTGGCTCCACCCACCGAGGAGTTCACAGGCCTGGAGGCGGGAACCTAGTAGTCAAGTTCAAGTGAGTTGAGAGAGTGGTTTTGACAGTGAAGGAGGGAGGTTGTGTCCAGGAGCAGACCTGTGATCAGGCCTGCCAAAGTTTACTCCGGTGGCTGGGTTGGAGCCCAGTCACCATTGGCAAGGAGGCAGACAGCAGTGGCCGCCTGCAGGAGACCGGGAAGATGACCGGTGGAACCGTAAGGGACCGGGACAGGGTAGTGGCCCGCCGGAACTGAACCGGGGAGCCAACTGGATACCGAAGCACCAGGCAGGGTACTCAGACCCCGAACTAGGCTGGAAGCCACCACCATAGTTAAATTAACTGATTGCAGTCTCAACTTCAGGGGTTCATTCCCACCTAAGTCCCGATCGAAGGCAACAGCCCAACCATTCCGGATAAGTGCCACCGCCAAGGGCAAGAGATCCAAAAGGCCAGTGTCTGCGGGCAAACGAATTCCTACGACAGATACACGTCGGGGAGCGGACTACCGGTGCCTAGGCAAAGGAGTCAAGATTCACATACAGAGGTGCAGGAGAAAGGCGGACATTACCAACTTAATCTGGGAAAAGCTGCAGCCGGCTGCGGGCCCCGTTCATCACTCCATTTGGTTTACCAGTGTCTTGTGTCAGAGTGAGTACACCAGTGCCATCCGGCACCGCACCGCGCTGCATCGCAACATCACACCCTGCATCCGGACCCAAGCCCACCGGACCCTGGGACCAACATCCCCTACCCACAGAGGGGCCAACACCTAGCTGCGCTACTACACCACTCCCGGGGGCCCCCACACCTTCACCGCAGCGGTGGTGTCTACAATCACCACAACCCGTGGGTGGCGTCACGAACTATCACTTCAAACCAAACACCCAAATCCCCAAGTGTAGCGCCAACTCCCTTGCAGAGCGACGTGACCCCTGGGTCCGTGAGAGGCTCAAGCCACCACCCATAGTGCGAGCACGGATCCGAGCGGCTCGGCAGCCGCAGCCGAACCCGCGGGGCGGTACACATGCCACGCCGCACTAATACAGTAATTCATGCAAAAGGAGCTCCGACCAAGTATTAAGTCATTTACTGTACAGACTTTTCAGTAGACGCCAACATTTCTGAGTGTAAAATCATTTTTTCAGTTGGTCTTATATAATATTCTAATTTTTTGAGATAATTACTTTTGGGTTTTCATTGGCTGTAAGCCATAATCATCAACATTAACAGAAATAAACACTTGAAATAGATCCCTCTGTGTGTAATGACTCTATATAATATATAGGAATAGATCCCTCTGTGTGTAATGACTCTATATAATATATAGGAATAGATTTCTCTGTGTGTAATGACTCTATATAATATATTTGTAGCATCCAGGCATATGGGGTACTCGGTTCTGGGCAGTGTATGTCTTGTGGATGTCGGAATGGTGGCCGTTACCTGGTTCCGTGCCCTGAGCCCTTTTTGTAAGGGGGATATTTACAGAGGATTGGTGAATAAAGTTTATTCGTGACGCCAGTTGAGGTGTTGCGGCTATATGAAGGGAGCCGCTGCTGCAAACTGTCTCTACTGGGGCTGATGGAATTAGCAGCTAGTATGGTAATCCCTCCGCAAGTAGGGTATTGCCCCAGTGGGTGTAGGGTGCGGTGGATGTCGGAAGAAGGAGTCCAGACAGCAGGGAGTAAACCAGTTGCACTGAATTCCTGAGATGTTAACTGGCTGCCCAAGGCTGGCTGGTTTCACCTCCAGCTCCCCTTCGTCCCAGTGCCAGTCTGGCTCTCTGGCATGAACCCTGTGGGTAGGGAGTCTCTGGTCCTGTTCCCGGCTCTCGCTTTGCTACTGAGTCTTCGGATGCTTTAGGGTCAGCAAGGTCCTTGATGGTCCCCTTTGCTGTGCAGGTGTTAACAGGTCGTGTTGAAGCATTTTCCTGTCCTGGGGTCCTGTACCCCGTTGGTGCGTAGTTCCGGGAATACTCCGCCATACTCCACCAGTAACCACCTCTCCTGGGTACCAGGTCACCGTTAACCCAACTCAGGGTGTCACTTGTCTGCTCCCTGTCACTGCAGACTTACTCCCTCCACAGTCTCTGCTAGACTCCACTGTCTTCCTGTCTGCTCTGTCCTCAGTCCACCCCTCCCACCTGGTCAACTAGTGGACTGGAGTGGCTCCACCAATAGGCGGCCATTCATTGGTCCCACCCTAGCTGAGTACCATTGTATTTGGGATTTGTTGGGGAAAACTGGGATTACCTGGGTTTTTGGTGTTACCGGCACTGGGGTTCTGGGTCCCTTAGGGGATAGGCCCTGCATCCTGGGGGGATGCAGAACTTTGTAGCACCTGATGGTCTCAGGAGCGCTACATATATATATACAGTCAGGGCCAGAAATATTTGGACAGTGACACAAGTTTTGTTATTTTAGCTGTTTACAAAAACATGTTCAGAAATACAATTATATATATAATATGGGCTGAAAGTGCACACTCCCAGCTGCAATATGAGAGTTTTCACATCCAATTCGGAGAAAGGGTTTAGGAATCATAGCTCTGTAATGCATAGCCTCCTCTTTTTCAAGGGACCAAAAGTAATTGGACAAGGGACTCTAAGGGCTGCAATTAACTCTGAAGGCGTCTCCCTCGTTAACCTGTAATCAATGAAGTAGTTAAACGGTCTGGGGTTGATTACAGGTGTGTGGTTTTGCATTTGGAAGCTGTTGCTGTGACCAGACAACATGCGGTCTAAGGAACTCTCAATTGAGGTGAAGCAGAACATCCTGAGGCTGAAAAAAAAGAAAAAATCCATCAGAGAGATAGCAGACATGCTTGGAGTAGCAAAATCAACAGTCGGGTACATTCTGAGAAAAAAGGAATTGACTGGTGAGCTTGGGAACTCAAAAAGGCCTGGGCGTCCACGGATGACAACAGTGGTGGATGATCGCCGCATACTTTCTTTGGTGAAGAAGAACCCATTCACAACATCAACTATAGTCCAGAACACTCTCAGTGAAGTAGGTGTATCTGTCTCTAAGTCAACAGTAAAGAGAAGAGTCCATGAAAGTAAATACAAAGGGTTCACATCTAGATGCAAACCATTCATCAATTCCAAAAATAGACAGGCCAGAGTTAAATTTGCTGAAAAACACCTCTTGAAGCCAGCTCAGTTCTGGAAAAGTATTCTATGGACAGATGAGACAAAGATCAACCTGTACCAGAATGATGGGAAGAAAAAAGTTTGGAGAAGAAAGGGAACGGCACATGATCCAAGGCACACCACATCCTCTGTAAAACATGGTGGAGGCAACGTGATGGCATGGGCATGCATGGCTTTCAATGGCACTGGGTCACTTGTGTTTATTGATGACCTAACAGCAGACAAGAGTAGCCGGATGAATTCTGAAGTGTACCGGGATATACTTTCAGCCCAGATTCAGCCAAATGCCGCAAAGTTGATCGGACGGCGCTTCATAGTACAGATGGACAATGACCCCAAGCATACAGCCAAAGCTACCCAGGAGTTCATGAGTGCAAAAAAGTGGAACATTCTGCAATGGCCAAGTCAATCACCAGATCTTAACCCAATTGAGCATGCATTTCACTTGCTCAAATCCAGACTTAAGACGGAAAGACCCTCAAACAAGCAAGACCTGAAGGCTGCGGCTGTAAAGGCCTGGCAAAGCATTAAGAAGGAGGAAACCCAGCGTTTGGTGATGTCCATGGGTTCCAGACTTAAGGCAGTGATTGCCTCCAAAGGATTCGCAACAAAATATTGAAAATAAAAATATTTTGTTTGGGTTTGGTTTATTTGTCCAATTACTTTTGACCTCCTAAAATGTGGAGTGTTTGTAAAGAAATGTGTACAATTCCTACAATTTCTATCAGATATTTTTGTTCAAACCTTCAAATTAAACGTTACAATCTGCACTTGAATTCTGTTGTAGAGGTTTCATTTCAAATCCAATGTGGTGGCATGCAGAGCCCAACTCGCGAAAATTGTGTCACTGTCCAAATATTTCTGGACCTAACTATATATATAGATATTTTAAGTCATAGAGATGCACTTGTAGCTGATTGTGATCTGTGGGGGGTGCAAGGGAATTTTTCATGAGTGCAATTTTTGCTTTGGGATTTTTCTTTTGTGCACTTATGACAGTGGGGCTTTTCTTTGTTTATTTTTTATGTGGGCTTTTGTTTACATGGCCGTTTAAAACTATATTAATTCCATCCTTAAAAAATTAGGTTCTTTTTTTCGTTTTTACCTAATATTTTAATGCAACACGCTAATGCAAATGAATCTTTACTATTTTAAATTCACGAGCATCATTGTTTTTTTCTATTTAGCAGATGCATACTGCTAAAGCTTAATAGAGTAAAATATCATACTAGTTTATATGCCATTATATTCTGCCTGCCAGAGCAATAATGGCATAATAAACAATATGAATAGGATTCTATCTTGGAAAGCTGATGTATTACTTATGCATATGAACTGTGCTTCATGTAGAAGGATTGTGCAATGCTAAATACATTTTAAATTATTATTAGTGTAATTATTGGGACATGTGTAAACAAAAATATTGTATGCTAAAAATGTGTTTATTTTTCTTAGCCTTTTTTCTTTATATTTGCTCGGCTAACTTGTGGCAAAGTTTCTATGATGACACACTTTGTTGCTTTTTGAAAATATGGTATGTAAAACTAGGTTAGGTGTCCATGGTTATGACCACGCATATAGTCACAGTTAGTTAGTTAGTTATTCGTGGTCATAACCATGGATACTAAGGTCCTACATATTGGGATAGGATCTTGGAGATGGGAATACCTCTTTAACTCATGCAGTCAGAAAAAAAACTGCAGAGAAAGTTGAGAGACTAATAAAAAGTGCTTAAAGTGATTGTCCATTTTGGCCCATCCTTTAAGACAATTACAGAGCTTCCGGCTACTGGGAATTTAGTATTCAATAAACCTTTGGAGGAAGCCACAATTTTCTGACTTCATAGAGCAATTAAAGCTTTACACAGTTCTAATTGAAATCAACAGAATATTGATGCAACCCATGGATGTCTAAGGCACCCTAAAAGTTAATATGTAAGAATAAATATGTTATCACTTATCAACAGAATGGGTATAAATCATTGATTGGTGGCGGTTTTATTACTGGAACCGGCACCAATTGGAAAAACGGGGCAGTTTTCTCCTTGTTGGTATGAAACAGCAGTGTTCATGCTCGACCACCACTCCATTCATTCCCTATGGGGCTGCTAGAAAAAGCCGAGAGCAGCATTCAGCAGGTTCATATTGAATGACTGTAGTGATAGGTGAAGATACCACTACAACCAATGCAGCCACCAGGGGCCCAGGAGACAAGGGTGCCCATGTTTAGAGATTAGCAAATCTTTCAAAGTTTGGTTCACCGATCTTTACCGAGCTTCCCAGTGTTCATCGAGCTGTTCGAGAAACAGATTGGCAAACTTATCGAACCAAATTAATTCAATGGGAGGCCAAATGTGCTGTAAAATGGTGTAGGGGCTGTAAAATAAAGAAAAGAAGGAAGGAGGAAAATCAGGGCATGCTTACCAAGTCTCTGATGCGGCTGTACTTCTGGGGCCACTCATTATCCCTCATACATATTCACTGCTTTCCCTGCCTACTGGCATTTTTGATTGTCTGCAGTCAGACCTAGGCCCCAGACAACATCTGTGATTGGTTGGATTCAAAGGCCATGTCTGCTGGTCTGTTATATCCAGGTGTAACATACCTAAATAAATAAAATGGCGTAGGGTCCTCTCATCTATTGATACCAGCACAGATAAAGCAAATGGCTGTTGGCTGCAGCCCCCTGTCATGCACTTATCTTGCCTGTGTATCAAAATAAGAGGAATCACATGTGACTTTTTTAAATTATTTAAATAAATAATTGTTAAAAACGGTGTGCGGTTTCCACCCAATTTTGATACCCAGCCAAGATAAAGCCCGAAAGCTGGGGACTGGTATTCTCAGGCTGAGGAGACCCATGCTTATTGGGCCCCACCAGCCTAAAAATAACAGCCTGCTAAAGCCCAAGATTGCTGAATCCATTAGATGTGACAATCCCTGCACTTTACCTAGCTCATTCCATTGCCCTGGTTCAGTGGCAATCGGGGTAATAACGGGTTAATAAAAGCCCACAGCTGTCACTAAGGTGGGCTTTGCACACTACGACATCACAGGTGCGATATCGGTGGGGTCAAATCGAAAGTGACGCACATCCGGCGTCGCAGTCGATATCGTAGTGTGTAAATCCTTTCTGATACGATTAACGAGCGTAAAAGCGTCGTTATCGTATCATCGGTGTAGGGTCCGACATTTTCATATTTGTGCGGCAGCGACAGGTACGATGTTGTTCCTCGTTCCTGCGGCAGCACACATCGCTGTGTGAGAAGCCACAGAAGCGAGGAACATCTCCTACCTGCATCACCGCTTCTAACGCCGGCTCTGCGGAAGGAAGGAGGGGGGCGGGATGTTTACGTCCCGCTCATCTCCGCTGCTCCGCTTCTATTGGCCACCTGCCATGTGACGTCGCTATGACGCCGCACGACCCTCCCCCTTAATAAGGAGGCGGGTCGCCGGCCAGAGCGACGTTGCAGGGCAGGTAAGTGTGTGTGAAGCTGCCGTAGTGATAATGTTCGCTACGGCAGCTATCACAAGATATCGCTGCTGCGACGGGGGCGGGGACTATCATGCTCGACATCGCAGCATTGGCTTGCGATGTCACAGCGTGAAAAGTACCCCTAAGCCCTAGATTTATAATGGGAGGCATCTATGAGACCCCCCATTACTAATCTGTAAGTGAAAAGAAATAAACACAAACACAGAGATGCTGGTGGGCGGGGAAAGCAGTGAATATGTATGAAGGACAATGAGCGGCCCTGGAAGTACAGCCATGAGAGCAGTTACAGCCATGTGGAGACTCAGTAAGCATGTTGTGCATTAACCCTTTTGCTTCCTTTTTTTTTTAAGTGATTTCACTTGCCAATCACAGCCATGACAATACTGACATGGCTGTCATGGGGCTGGGAGTGGGTTTTCTGCAAATGAACAGTTACTGAAAGTGCTCGGGTAGCCAAGGCTCATACCAAATCTGAAATTTGTGAATGTGAACTGAATAGGTTCACTCACCTCTACCCACATTCACCTCAAAAGCAGGTGGAATTCAGCATTATAATGAAATATTGAACTGCAAAGGGCCCATATACTGTTCTTGCAGAGAGGCCCACTTTTATATGCGCCCCTGAATAGAGTACTGGCTGTGCCTTGCAGCTCTATTCTTTCTGGGGTAAAAGTGTCTCAGTTTGATGATAAGTACCAGTGTATCAGTGATATCTTACCTTCATTGAACAATCCCTTTAAGTTCAATGATAACTGAACAGTAGAGGATAGTATTTCTTTACAAGGTTCAAAAGAAAGAAAAGTGGAATTAAAGTTTACCTAATGGAGTCCTTTATGAAATATAATGGCTTGGCTGAATGCCCGGGTAAATAAACCAACAGGAAATAGTTGTGTATGTATCACATACTATTGGCATTCTTGAAACCAAAGTAAACAATTGTCTAAACTAATGTTTTCATTGTCCCGGAACTAAAGTAACCCAATCCATTCATTCCATCCCAACAGTTGTTTGAGGTAACTAGACGGTACGCCTGCTGTCACAATGACCCTATCTAACCTCTTCACTACTTGAGTTCAAGTCCAATTAACCTTTCGGTAGAAGCACAACTGTTCAAAACCACCCCAGTCAATACTAACGTATAGTAATAATTTCTTTTCCTGTCTTGCGAAAGGGCAAGAGTCCGACCTCGCCCCGTTTCACACAATGGCAGTCATTTGTCAATGTACTACAAGAACATTGGTGGGTTTTACCAGTATTTGTTTCAACTGTGTTAATCAATTATACCGACTATCTCTCTTAGTTTACCTGACATCGAGAAACATGTCCTGAAAAATGACCGCGGCGGTGCTCAGAATTGGTAACTAAGTAACCTAATTAAAAGAAAAAAAATCAACTAAACATTCTAGAATTTTAGATTTATCATGAAACAAATGCAGGAAACATATATACAGTATAGAAAAAAATAGTTGCCAACCTAATATTGTTGCCTACTAAAAGACACATAATAAAATTTATGGTCGTAAAAGCCTTTCAGGCAGTACTCCTTATATTTTTTTTATTAGGTCCATGCACGCGGAATCTACTTAATGTCAATTTTGTCCAAGAGCTGCACTGCACAGAGTATTTTATTTTAGACAAGCAGGACACGATGATAAATTGATAATTGACCCCGAGGCCAGAGCAAATAAAGAGCCACTGTTTTTCATCAGACCTACATGGTCACAAACAAAAGGGAATAATTCTAATTGAGCATGAAGAACTAAACAATTATTGAATAATCTATTATTTCAACTTTAGCTCTTAGAGGTTTTTTTTAGACAAAAAGGAGATGAGAAATGGTACAATTAACCTTGTGGTATAAAATAAGCTGTAATATGCAAATAAATTGTACATTTTTATCATTGATTTTGTGTATTGTTCAATTGGATGTGTACGTTGGAGTCATAAGAGGTCACTATATATGTTGTACAATGAGAAGTCTTCAGGGATGACTGCAATAAACAATATTTTGCATAAAAAAATGATAAAACTTACAGCAGCATGTTTACTTTATAAAATTTCCTTTTGTTAGGAGGATATCTTAAAGTGATCACAGATTGTCTTGCTGCTGTATTATTGTTCTGATTCATTCTTGTCTCAATTATTGCAACTTATTACTACTTACTCTTCCCCCTCATTATACACCCCCCCCCCTCAAAACTGTCCTAAACAAAGCACCCAGGCTCATTTTCTTGTTTAAAATACAGTATAAACAGTGATGTAACCAGAGTTCTATTGGCACCAGTGCAAAATTTGGACCTGGGTCCTCACCAGAATGTTGGGAACTAAGAGAGAATATAGTGTATAACAGGGCGCTGCAGACCATGAATGAACGAATAATAATTAATTTTATTTCACTACGCGTTTCAAGGACTGTGCTGTTCTCTTCCTCAGGTGCTCCTGACCACGTCTATTGTTACTCACTCGACTACAGCATCCTGAGGATGAACTGATGAACACCTTCCCTGTCACACGTGGAGACACCGTGCTCCACCAGCAGCTGCAGATCTCTCTATGTGCCGGTGTCTGAGTCCAGTTGTTTACTGTAGTTGTGCAAGGGTGCACAACCATCGGGGTGAGAAGTACCTCGCATTTAATTTATGCTCACCACCTTTAGCAGGTTCACACAGGAGCGCACCCTGTTTTGTATTTTATTCCTACACTCACCAGCATGTTGGTTAGGTGTATAGGCCCTTGTAGCATTCTAGATCTTTAAAGGGAACCTGTCATGTGTAAAAAGCACAAATAACCTGCAGATATGGGGTTAATCTGCAGATTAGTAGTGTTTTAAACCTGCCCGACGCCTGCACATTGAAGCCTGGGGTTGGGAGGAAGTGATTTTTAATCTTACTGGCAGGGATTGGGTTTCAGTCACGGAAGAGGCGCCAGCACAGTCACTGCTCCATGTGTGGAGAGCGGCTAGTGTAATTACGACTCCTGCACTGACTGACAGCCACTCAACATTAGAACCTGCTCTCAGTAAGTGTAGGGGGGGTTATTACAGCCACTGGTCTACATACACAGAGCAGTGACTGAACCCATGCCGTCACCTCCTCTATGACTGAAACCTGAACGCTGCCTGGATGAGTAAGGTTAATTTCCTCCTGGCAGCAGGGATCAATGTGCAGGTGTTGGGCAGGATCAAACACTATTAACCTGCAGATTAACCCCCACACTGCTCCGATACAGTAATAACATCCACCTTATGCTTTGATACATTTGGAACATCCCATATCGTGGCTCCATAATTTACTTAAAAATGTATTGGCCAAAACTGAGAAATACATTAATGTCCCCCTTTGGGGAGTAATATTGTCCTTTATTCTAACCCTTATATAGTAATATTGTCCTCAATGGGCCCATAATGACTCCTAATTAGCCGAATACAGTAATAATGTCCCCCAAGTGGCCATATACAGTAAAATTTGCTAGAATAAACTAATAATGTATGCTCCTCGTTGGGGCCCTTATACAGCAGTTATGTCCCTAATTCTGTAATAATGTTCTACACTCTGTAAAAGTGTCCTCTCTCTTGACCCCATCCGATAATAATGTCTACGATCCTGGCCCCATCCAGTAATAATGTTGTTCGATCAGGCTCCACCCTGAAATAATGTCTTCTGTCCTTGCCCCCATATTGTAGTAATGACCTAAATTCTGTAATAATGTCCCCCATCCAGTAAAAATTTCCTCTGTTGTTGCCCCTATCATTACATAACGAATGGGGGCCAGGATGGGGACATTATTAAATGATGGAGGCCAAGATGATAGATATTATTAAAGAAAGGGGCCAGAATGGGTGACATTATTGCAGATTGGGGAATATTAATACAGAATCGGCTTGGAAGTTGAATATCATTACAGAAAAGGTCCAGAATGGGGAGCAGTATAAGCAGACCTAAGGACATTAATTCAGGATGGGGAACATTATTAAAGAAATGTCTCCATTACTGGAATAATGCGCCATATCCTGTCCCCAATCTTGTAATAATGTATCCCATATGGGGCCCCCATCCTGTATAATAATGTCCCCATCCTTGCCATGATCCTCTAATAATGTGCCCCTTACAGACCCCCATCATATATTACTGTCCTTGGACTGGCTACCGGAGGAATCTCCAGTAATGCCAGGCCTGGATTCAGGTACCTGCAATGCACTCCAGAGCTCTCACCTGAGCTCCGGAGTGCAGCCGAGACTGTACCGCGAGAGCCGAGTGATTGATTCCGGTGCTCTCACCTGAACACCAGAGATCAGCCAGGCCTGTCTGCAGCTGTCATGAACTGAACCGCAGTCGTCGGGGAATCAATCAAACGGCGCTCGCTGTACAGTCTAGGCTGCACTCTGGAGCTCAGGTGAGAGCTCCGGAGTGCAATGCAGGTACCTGAATCCAAGCCTGGCATTACTAGAGATTCCTCCCGTAGCCAGTCCATCTATCATTCTGACCCCATCCCTTAATAATTTTTCCATCCTGGCTCCCTTCTTGTAATAATGTCCTCCAATCTTGTAATCATGTTACCCATTTTGGCCTCTTTCTTTAATAATGATCTTGTGTCCTGTCTCCTTTTTTAATAATGTCCCCAATCCTCTAATAATGTACACCCTTCTGTAATAATGACTATTATTCTGGTCACTTTCTTATGTTAGAATCAGGGCCACGATCGGGGACATTTTTAAATGGTGGGTCTCAGTACTGGGGACGCTATTAATAAAAGGGGGCATGATAGGTAACATTTTAACTGAAGCATACAGGCCTCTATACATCTTCATATGTCAACAGAAAAAAAATGAAAGGGAAAAAACGGAAAATCACCCACCTGTAAAGAGGTTGGCAACAGAGATTGACCTGTGGAAATTTGGTTTGGCTGCTTCAGCCGGACTTTAGATAAAGTTCGGTTTGGGACCCAGACTTCATCTGAATCCCAATGGAAATCACTAATTGGGCAGTTTGGGTCTCCGCCCACATGCAATCAGCCATGAACAGAATACTTCTAAGGCATCCTGGGCATGGTTTTTCTCTTTTTTTTGTTTCTGCACACTACATCCGATACCTCTGTTGTTATCCCCAGTAAGGCCGGAGTCACCCCTGTGAATGACTCGTGCGGGACTCACACGAGTCTCGCATCGCATCACCTGGCATGGCTGCACACTCTCCTGACAGGAGCGGATCGGCTGCATGTATTTCTATGCAGCTGAAATGTTTGTCTCCGGAGAGCATCAGGCCATGCCGGGTGATGCGATACGAGACTTGCCCAAGTTACATGCAAGTCACTCACAAGTGTGACTCCGGCCTAACACTACAAGTGGCTTGCCGAGCATACCCGAGCACAGTGATGCTCACTAGAGTGGTCAGAATAAGTAAACGACCCAAACTATGTTTTTTTTGTAGTCTGTGTTTGGTAAGAACACAAAACACTGAACCTTGGGTTCACTCATCTCTAGTTTGCAGCACTTGCAATATGTATAGCAAACAGTTTCCAAGGGCATGTCCATTGCTTAGGAAATCAGCAACAAAGGTGGTCGGTAGTCTAGATAGTGAATTGTAATAAAGTGTATAAAAAAAGAAAATTTCCAGCACTCTTGGTAGTAGAAATCCAAAGTTGAGGATAAAACATCACGTTAATTGTGTAGACAAATAGAAAAAAATCAGAACCAAGCAGTAGACACAGTCGACACGTTTCAAGCACGCAGGCTCTTAATCATGAGTGGCGAGCTGATATAAATTCCCGAACTTTCTTGTCCCTTTGTAGTGAATTGTAATCAATGAGATCAAAAATGAAATTAAACATTCTTTCTGTTCTTTAGAAAGGAAAGATTTTTTTTTTAAGAAGTACCTTTCAAAGTTACTTTTCTTTAAAAGCACTGTGACGCCCTGGGCAAGACAGGGGTCACAGGTCATGACACCACCACAGCCTACACCCCGGATAGGTACACCAAAGCTACACAAAAATCATTGTTGCCTTCCTCCAGGGGCTGGTGTCCACACCAGGGGGTGGGCCAGGCGGTTGGCTCCGCCCACCGAGAAGTTCACAGCCCTGGAGGTGGGAAAACCAGGCAGATTAGGTTTGGAGTTTGAAGTAGAAAGAGTGAAATGGTAGAGGAGCAAGAGAGAGGAGTAAAAGTGAAGAGAAAGTGACAGTTGAGAAAGCCTGAAGTTGGTCCGGGTGTGTGCCCCGGACTGAGAACAGCAAGGTTAGCAGACGGCGGTGACCGTCTGCAGGAGAGGCTGCTTGGAGGTTGCCGAAAGGACCGTGGACGGGTGGTGGCCCGGCGGTACCGGAGCGGTATACGAAGAGAAGCCAGCACCATTGGCAGGGGCCTTTCGGATCCCGGCAAGGCTAGGAGTCGCCGTGAATTTGCCAAATCCGTCAGTGAAGGGGACCTCTGGGTCTCCCAACAACCAAGTCCCGATTGAAGGCAACAGTCCAACCGTTAGAGAGAGACACCGCCACCGCCAAGGCACCAGTTTCTCAGGGCCAGTGCCTGCGGGTAAAGAGGGGCTCCTCCGGCACATATCCAAGCCGGGGAGCGGGTTACCAGTGGGAACCCATCGCTACCAACATTTCATTAGGTGCAGGGACAGAGACCGTCACCGTCAACTACCGGGGAAAAGCAACAGCAGCCGTCCGTGGGAACCGTCTTTCCAGCCGTATGTTTTACCGAGAACTGTGTCACCGTCTCAGACTGAGTGAGTACCACAGTGCCGTGAGGCACAGCGCTGCCCCCGCGTCCCTGCACCCCACCAAGCCCTGCACCGGCCCTGCCATCCAGCATCCCCCACCTCATCACTGGGCCCCGGGACAACCACCCCCTACCCATGGAGGGGAGAACTAACAACTTTGCTGCTCCCTGTCACCGCTCCCGGGATCCCCATACACAGCAGCGGTGGTGTCCATACAATCACCACAACCGTGGGTGGCGTCACGGACAATAAACTATCCCAAAAAAAACCAAACCCCTTTCACTCACGGGCGAGGAGCGCCGCTCGAGTCCCCGGGATACGGCCCATCGCTCGAGCCACCAAGCAGCAGCAGGCCGCAGCAGCAGCGGCAGCCGGACCCGAGCAGTGGAAGAGCGCAGCGTCCCCTCCTCCGCCCGCGACAACTTGGCGTCACGAACAGGATCTTACCGCTCTGCCGTTGGGTAGAGGTGCGCCTTGTGACCGTCGGAGGTGTCCGGCCGGAAAATTTCAGAAGTCGCCATCTTTGGCGCGAAGAGTTCCCGCTCGAGCGTCTTCTCGAGTAGCAGAGGCGTGAAGGCCAAAACCCCGCCCCGATAGAGGAGGGGCCGGAAAGAGGCTAAGGGGGACGAAATGGTGACTGAGTGCATGTAGCCGCGGCTATAACAGCAGGGACGCCAGGATTCTGCAGCCATCTTGTTCCTGGGAGAAGCCGCCAGCAGCATGTGGATGCCGTCCCGAAGCACCGTAGCCGCGCCGGGAACCGCGGCGTGGGTGGAGATCCGGACCACGCAGCTCTACCAGAGGCTGCAGGTCAAGATGCAGCTCCTCATGGAGGAGTGGGAGACCGACATGGCGGACGTGATAGCAACCGTGCGGAGACGCTTGGAGGAAGCTGCGGAAGGGAGGGTGAGTGACCCACGCCCCGATGCCCTTGAAGGGCCGGTTATCGCGGCTGCGGGATCCGGTCTAAACCCTCTCACCCTGCTGCCTCCCTCCCCACCCGTCCCGGAAGCTGTGACCCCGCCACTAGGCCCGCTGCCACCGCAATTGTTAGTGATACCCAGCATGCCCGCCCCGGCGGGACGACCTGCAGCCGGAGCCGGTAGCCACCCGGAGGTGCTGCCGTGGAAAGCCCCAAAGCCCAAACCGGAGGCGTCCCCCGAGAAGTCCCCCGAGCCGGAGCTGATAGCCCGTTCCGTGCCGAAGGCCCAACAGAGGAAAGCCCCTGTGCCCATCCCCCACACCTCGGCTGCGGTTGCGGCGGGTTGCCACTGCAAGGCGGCGTCCAAGGCCCAGAAGCCGCGGGACCTGCCGCCCAGATCCCTAACAGTGGGCAGCGTCCAAAATGTCCCGCGGGGCCCTACCCGTGCGCCGGAGCTCTCAGCAGCGCCGTACTGGGACAGGGAGCCGGTACCTTTGGGCCTGGAGATTGAAGAGAGGGAAAGAAAAAAGGCGGAGTTGGTGGCCCGTGCAATCCGGGAAAAAGAGAACCTCCGTCAGGCAACTTTCCGTGTCCGGGGCCCGTTGTATGAAGGGCAGGTGAGGCGGTTTGATGTCCGCCGGGGCTATGGATTCATATATGAACCGGGCCTGGAGGCCGAAGTGTTTATAGCCCGGCGGGATGTTAATGCTCATCTGCCAGAGGAGCACCCCGGTCGAAATCTGATGCCGGGCGATTTGGTCCAGTACACCCGGCACTGTGGAAAGAGGGGGTGGTTTGCCCTAGATGCAAAATTGAGGGTCAGTCAGGAGGCCCGTGTGAGCGCTACACCCCCTCCCTCAAGTGATGCCGAGGAATCTGAGTAGGGCAGCGGAGCACCGTTGCACCGTCCCCGTTGGGACCACCAGTGTTTGTTTACAAGTTACAGATTTGAAAAAAATGAAAGTAATCAACCGAAGCCTCAGCTGATTGTCAACCGTGATTGGAACTGGCCGTTGCCGGCATTGTTGTCCCCGTGGGGACCCTTCAAAAAGTTGCATAGGGAACTCTCTATGAACAGGCCCGAGAACTTGCAGGGCAACCACAAACATTAGTGGCATGTAAATAAAAATATTGTTGTTGCAGCTACCGTTACCGCCTCCGGAGAGGCAGGTTGGAGGGAGGGCCCGCAGTGGAGCAGGCTGGAGCCCAGCCACCACAGGAACCGGTGGCTACCCTCTGGAGGGGAAGGACAGATCCCGCTCGGGTGACTTGGTTCAGGACTGGGGTCAAGGGGTGATGCCTGTTTCTTAGAGGCAGCATCAGGGCCAGGTTACTTGGATGGGAGAGAGCGGCAGCAGCAACCGTTTTAATGTTCCGTAACGTTTAAGAAAAGTGCCTCCCACTGTGGGATGAAGTTATTATACTTGTCTTGTGTTTTTTTTATCTTTTCAGAAAAATAAAACCGGTGTTGGACGGGCAGCCCGCGGACGGTCTGCATTTTGCTAAGGAGGAATGTGACGCCCTGGGCAAGCCAGGGGTCACAGGTCATGACACCACCACACCCTACACCCCGGATAGGTACACCAAAGCTATACAAAAATCCTTGTTGCCTTCCTCCAGGGGCTGATGTCCACACCAGGGGGTGGGCCAGGTGGTTGGCTCCGCCCACCGAGGAGTTCACAGCCCTGGAGGCGGGAAAACCAGGCAGATTAGGTTTGGAGTTTGAAGTAGAAAGAGGGAAGTGGTAGAGGAGCAAGAGAGAGGAGTAAAGGTGAAGAGAAAGTGACAGTTGAGAAAGCCTGAAGTTGGTCCGGGTGTGTGCCCCGGACTGAGAACAGCAAGGTTAGCAGACGGCGGTGACCGTCTGCAGGAGAGGCTGCTTGGAGGTTGCCGAAAGGACCGTGGACGGGTGGTGGCCCGGCGGTACCGGAGCGGTATACGAAAAGAGAAGCCAGCACCATTGGCAGGGGCCTTTCGGATCCCGGCAAGGCTAGGAGTCGCCGTGAATTTGCCAAATCCGTCAGTGAAGGGGACCTCTGGGTCTCCCAACAACCAAGTCCCGATTGAAGGCAACAGTCCAACCGTTAGAGAGAGACACCGCCACCGCCAAGGCACCAGTTTCTCAGGGCCAGCGCCTGCGGGCAAAGAGGGGCTCTGCCGGCACATATCCAAGCCGGGGAGCGGGTTACCGGTGGGAACCCATCGCTACCAACATTTCATTAGGTGCAGGGACAGAGACCGTCACCGTCAACTACCAGGGAAAAGCAACAGCAGCCGTCCGTGGGAACCGTCTTTCCAGCCGTGTGTTTTACCGAGAACTGTGTCACCGTCTCAGGCTGAGTGAGTACCACAGTGCCGTGAGGCACAGCGCTGCACCGCGTCCTTGCACCCCACCAAGCCCTGCACCGGCCTTGCCATCCAGCATCCCCCACCTCATCACTGGGCCCCGGGACAACCACCCCCTACCCACGGAGGGGAGAACTAACAACTTTGCTGCTCCCTGTCACCGCTCCCGGGATCCCCATACACAGCAGCGGTGGTGTCCATACAATCACCACAACCGTGGGTGGCGTCACGGACAATAAACTATCCCAAAAAAAACCAAACCGCTTTCACTCACGGGCGAGGAGCGCCGCTCGAGTCCCCGGGATCCGGCCCATCGCTCGAGCCACCAAGCAGCAGCAGGCCGCAGCAGCAGCGGCAGCCGGACCCGAGCAGTGGGAGAGCGCAGCGTCCCCTCCTCCGCCCGCGACAGCACTTTGCAATTTGAACCTCTCTCAAGCCTGACTCTCCTGGGGACGGTACAGAATAGCAGCATAAATCTCTAGTTGATACTCCTCTTTTATGTTTATAATGTAGGCTATGTCTACTTCTGTACTGAAGACATTATTCAGAGCCTCTGTTACAGTTTCTATATACTTGATAGGAAAAACTTTGCTGCAAGTGTAGCACCCACGTGGCAGGGGTTAAATACTCGTCGCAGGATCGGTGATGTCGGGTCTGTGATGTGACGGGTGGCGTTGTCCAGCTTCGTGGCCCCGAGGTGTACACCAAAAGAGGGGATGGATGATGGGATGAGGATGGGTGATGAGGTTGAGGATATCGGGAGTAGTAGTTGTCTCGTGATGCCACCTGCGGTATGTAGCCAGGGATTAGCCGCCGCTGCTGTCACTGTCCTATGGAGCGGATGGTGTGACAGCTAGCATGGTTCAGCTTCCTGCAGGTGAAGCTAGGCCCCAGGGAGGATGATGGAGATAGTAGTGGCCGTTAGCGCTGGAGCGTGAGGCGCCAGCAATGATGGGCTGACACAGTGGTTGTGGTTTTAGGTGTTTACTCACTGTCCGTAACGTGCCCGGAGATGATGGGCTCCAGCCGATCCTGGATAAGTTGGAGGTTGCCACCGGTATTTGGAAATGTCCTTTCCTAAGGGCTGCCCCTGTAGAAGTGAGGAATCCGGGCTGAGCTTCTCGCTTAAAGCCACAGGTCAAGTGAACAAGAATATGGGTTTCGTGTTGCCAGAACTGTAATCCCGACTTGACTGAAGATTGTGTGAAGGTTGCCCCTACTTCTACCCCAAGTGGTGCCCACCCCCCAGGTGGTTGTCCTAGTGACCGGGAAAGTCCCATGTCTTGTGACGGCCACCCCATGTCTACCCTAGGCCAATCCCAGTGGGAAAGCACCTAACTGTATGTAAGGTGAAATGTGGAAACATCTGTGATTAACCCCCTCCTTACCCGAGATGAATACTGCACCTTAAATGAGGTGCAGTACCCTGTGGCAAACCTCAGGGGCGCCAAACATGCAGTGATATTTTTTCATAACTTTGTACACCAGAGCAGAGTCTGACAGATGTCACAAAATCCACAATAATTTGTCTTGCATTTTTTTCAGTAGACTTACCTCGGTGGAGGTCATTGTTCCCTCCATTTTATTGGAGTTTGCAAAAATGAGCGCGGATGCTGCAGAAAGTACCTTATTGAGAAATGTCACCAATATTTGCAGGCAATCCTCCATATGTGTTTATACCATTAGATTGACATATTCTAACTAACTGTTAAATCCTTCCTATGATCCGACCCTAGCATGAACACTATTGATAATCATATTTTAAGAAAAAGTAGATTTTTATACAACTTTATTTATTTAAAAGTCAATTTTTCTACAGCAGAAGGTTATCAATAATGTATGCATCTTATATTTGGAAGACAACATCAAATGTTCTGTTATTTGACCTTTATTTATTAAGACACATGGAACTAGTGTAAATCCTCCTAAAGGATCTCTCCATGAAGCTGGATGTCATTTGAGAGTTGGTGTCTGGTGCTTTTGCTACGGCACTGAGGTTTCACCATGGGAATGCTAACTCCAGAGAGAGCAACCAAAGCTGTCATGACTAGAGTCTACATTATCACACTGACAGAACAGTGGCACCAAGCTTCAGGTTATGCCGGTGTAAGGTTTCCCATCCTTCAAAATGCATTGTGTCAATGGGAAGTAAGATTTTACTTGTGTTTCTGCAAAACAGCAAAATCAAGAAAAATAAAAAAAATGAAAGAAAAATATCCTCAAAAACCAGATCTAAATATTGTGTGAATCCCTCTACTACACTGACTCAACTTAATAATTACAATATTGTTCCACTGCTATTTTCACAACTATTTAAGGCTTTTCAAGTTAGAATTTCCAGTATGTTAACAAAATTGTTTGAAAATGAGTTACAAAATGTCTAGCACATTAAGCGAGCTCCCAAATTGGTTAATGAAAGGGGGTCATAGGAAGGTAGGTGGTAATGGAGAATATGACCGGAAGGAATGGAAGAAATGGGGATAAGGGCTGCTGGACTGACCCTCAGGCTAGAGGAATTTAGTTTTCCTTTATCCCAGAATTACCTCTGAAGGTGAGCATGCCTGAGCCTCCACCTTGGCCCTGCTTCTAACCAACCCTGATCTAGTACTCAATCTCCCAGGACTCACGTGAGCACTGTGTCCAGTCGGCGCTGGCTCCACACTCCCATCCTTTGGACGTATCTAACATCAATAGGAAGTAATCCCCAGCTGCATCTCTGACTTCCTCTTGTGGTTTGAATGATTTGATGGCGGGGCGAAAGAAGCCTGTGGCGATTGAGTGCGGGGCTCACATAATAGTACAACCTCATGCAAGTCCTGGGAGAGCGAATGCCGACACTACTGGAATGGCGCCAGCACCAGAGGAAGTATGATTGTTGTTATTTTAATGCTGGCAAACAGTTTGAGAAGGGTTTGTCTGAGTAGTGAACTCTTTTAATTTAACTTTTTTCTTTGTGGATCACTCACTTTAGCAATATCACTCAGTACACCAATATGGAGCATGGATATAGTCCAAGTCTGCTCAACAAATGTCTTTGATTATTGCCATTTTTCATGATAGGGCTCACTCAAGTTATCATTTAAATTGTATGAGTGCAATGAGAAATAATCTCACATTGCACTTGGACAGAGATGGGCGAACCTGCAGATGTTTGGCCTCTCCAGGTCCGGCTGGACTTTGGTAACGGACTTGAACCTTAACTTGACCTTGGATGGCAAGCCCCATATAAACCTAAGGGAGCTAAGCTTAAATGTTATAAAATGGTTTTAGTAAAGGGTGCTTTACACACTGCGACATCTCTAGCACCTGCCCCCATCATATGTGCGACATTTGGTGATCGCTGCCGTAGCGAACATTATCGCTACGGCAGCGTCACACGCACATACCTTGTCAGTGACGTCGCTGTCACTGCCGAACAATCCATTCCCAAGGGGGAGGTGCGTTCGGCGTCATAGCGATGTCACTGCGGCGTCACACGGCAGCTGTCCAATAGTAGAGGAGGGGCGGAGATGAGCGGAACGTAACATTCCTCCCACTTCCTTCCTTCCTCATTGCCGGTGGACGCAGGTAAGGAGATGTTCGTCGCTCCTGCGGTGTCACACATAGCGATGTGTGCTGCCGCAGGAACGAAAAACAACATCGTACCGGTGAAAGCAGCGATATTAAGGAAATGAGCGACGTGTCAACAATCACCGTTTTGGAACGATTTTTCAATCGTTGATCGTCACTCATTAGTGTTACACGCTGCGATGTCGCTACCGGCGCCAGATGTGCGTCACTAACGACGTGACCCCGATGATATATCGGTATCGATGTCGCAGCATGTAAAGTACCCCTTAGGGCTAAGGGACTGTAAAAGTAAGCAAAATGGGAATTAAAGCAGGAGAATTATACTTACCGAGTCTCTTACTCAGCTGTCACACTACTTCCGGGTCTGCTCATTAGATCTCATGCACATTCACTGCTTTCCCCGCCCACCCTCTGTGACAGATTCTGTGACTGGTTGCAGTCAAGCTGCCGGCATGCTGGCATCTTTGATTGGTTGCTCTCACAGCAGCTATCTGAGTCTTGGAAGCGGAGTGTAAAATTAAATAAATAATTGGAAGAAATGACGTAGGGTCCCCCGTATTTTGATACCCAGAGCAGATAAAGCCGACAGCTGGGGACTGGTATTCTCAGCTAAAGATACCAATGGTTATTGGGCCCTCCCAAGCCTGAAAACAGTAGCTCACAGCTGCCCCAGAATTGGTGCATACATGTGCCAATTGTGGCGCTTTATCCAGATCATCCTGATTGCCTTGTTGTGGTGGCAATCGGGGTAATATAAGGGGTTAATGACAGCTGTAATTTGTTAAAAAGTCACACCGGTTATCAAGTCCTAGGTTTATGAGACCCTCCATTTCTAAGTGTGTAAGTAAAAATGAAAAATACAACACAAAACACAGAAAAAATCCTTAATTTAAAAAAACACCCTTTTTATTCAATATATTAATTGCAAAAACACCCCAGCAAAGCAAACATAAACTACACGAGATCCAACAATGATCCCGGCTCTGCTACATCCTGAGTAGAGTTGAGCGCGGTTCGTGGTTCTCCAGTTCGCGGTTCGAGTGATTTTGGGCGGTGTTCTAGATCGAACTAGAACTCAAGCTTTTTGCTAAAAGTTCGTTAGCTCGAGTTACGTTTGAGAACGGTTCTATCATCAAAAAGCCTAGCTAATTACTAGCTGGCTTTTCACTGTAATAGTGTGAGTCACTCTGTGATTCACACTATTATCAAATTTCAGCGTACAGTGTGCGGGGGCTGCGCGTTTAGCTCACTGCTACTGGGATAGTGGTGATCGACTTTTTTTTTTTTCTTCCTTCCCTAAGCGCGCGTGTAGTGAGGCGGGCCAGCATGTCAGCCAATCCCAGACACACACACGGCTAAGTGTACTTTTTGCCAGAGATGCAAGGGCATGTGTCATAGGCTGTCCATGTCATATGTCCCTGCATTATAAAAACGGACATTTTCCCTCAGGACGCCATTATCTGCCTTCTGCGTCTGGGTGTCAGTCACCGCTCACGCAGCTCCTGTCGCCGGTCCTGCTGTGTACGCTATACACACAGCGCTCTCCTCATTAGGGACAGAAGTTTATTTCAGCCCTTTTAAGGGCTAATTACAGCTGGCTCAGAGCCATAGGTGACAGTCAGGTCCATGGAAATGCTGTATACAGCTTCAGATAACAGCGTCTGTGTAGCTAAGCTCAGGGACTTCCTTGCTGCATTTCACCATTAGGAGGGATAGAAAGTGAGGCTTCCTTTCCTCTACACTGACCCACAACCTGGCCACTGTACCCTCCTGCCCTTTTTTGCAAAGCCATTTTAATTGCAGAGTGCTGCCAGTTAGTGTCATCCAAAAAGTGGCTGTTGGACTCCATTATTGTGCCACTTGTGCCAAGCACGTCCCACCACCTCTGCATTCTCCCCTCCTGCACATTTTTGCAAAGCCATTTTAATTTAAAAGAGTGCTGCCAGTTAGTGGCATCCAAAAAGTGGCTGTTGGACTCCATTATTGTGCCACTTGTGCCAAGCAAGTCCCACCACCTCTGAATTCTCCTTTCCTGCACATTTTTGCAAAGCCATTTTAATTTAAAAGAGTGCTGCCAGTTAGTGGCATCCAAAAAGTGGCTGTTGGACTCCATTATTGGCCACTTGTGCCAAGCAAGTCTCACCACCTCTGCATTCTCCCCTCCTGCACATGTTTGCAAAGCCATTTTAATTGAGAAGAGTGCTAGCAGTTAGTGACATCCAAAAAGTGGCTTTTGGACTCCATTAGTGTCCCACTGGTGCCAAGCAATTTCAAACACCTCTGCATTGCACCCTCAAGCTCATTTTTACTAAGCCATTATAATAGCAAACACTGAGGCAACTTAGTGGCATCCACAAAATGGCTGTTGGACTCCATTAATGTCCCACTGTTGCCAAGCAATTTCCAGCACCTCTGCATTGCACCCACAAGTTCATTTTTACTAAGCCATTATAATAGCTAACACTGAGGCAACTTAGTGGCATCCTAAAAGTGGCTGTTGGACTCCATTATTTTGCCACTTGTGCCAAGCAAGTCCCACCACCTCTGCATTCTCCCCTCCTGCACATTTTTGCAAAGCCATTTTAATTGAGAAGAGTGCTGGCAGTTAGTGGCATCCAAAAAGTGGCTGTTGGACTTCATTAGTGTCCCACTGGTGCCAAGCAATTTCCAGCACCTCTGCATTGCACCCTCAAGTTCATTTTTACTAAGCTATTATAATAGCAAAACTGAGGAAACTTAGTGGCATCCTAAAAGTGGCTGTTGGACTTCATTAGTGTCCCACTGTTGCCAAGCAATGCACCTCTGCATTGCACCCTCCTGCTCATTTTTACTAAGCCATTATAATAGCAAACACTGAGGCAACTTAGTGGCATCCAAAAAGTGGCTTTTGGACTCCATTAGTGTCCCACTGGTGCCAAGCAATTTCAAACACCTCTGCATTGCACCCTCAAGCTCATTTTTACTAAGCCATTATAATAGCAAACACTGAGGCAACTTAGTGGCATCCACAAAATGGCTGTTGGACTCCATTAATGTCCCACTGTTGCCAAGCAATTTCCAGCACCTCTGCATTGCACCCACAAGTTCATTTTTACTAAGCCATTATAATAGCTAACACTGAGGCAACTTAGTGGCATCCTAAAAGTGGCTGTTGGACTCCATTATTTTGCCACTTGTGCCAAGCAAGTCCCACCACCTCTGCATTCTCCCCTCCTGCACATTTTTGCAAAGCCATTTTAATTGAGAAGAGTGCTGGCAGTTAGTGGCATCCAAAAAGTGGCTGTTGGACTTCATTAGTGTCCCACTGGTGCCAAGCAATTTCCAGCACCTCTGCATTGCACCCTCAAGTTCATTTTTACTAAGCTATTATAATAGCAAAACTGAGGAAACTTAGTGGCATCCTAAAAGTGGCTGTTGGACTTCATTAGTGTCCCACTGTTGCCAAGCAATGCACCTCTGCATTGCACCCTCCTGCTCATTTTTACTAAGCCATTATAATAGCAAACACTGAGGCAACTTAGTGGCATCCAAAAAGTGGCTTTTGGACTCCATTAGTGTCCCACTGGTGCCAAGCAATTTCAAACACCTCTGCATTGCACCCTCAAGCTCATTTTTACTAAGCCATTATAATAGCAAACACTGAGGCAACTTAGTGGCATCCACAAAATGACTGTTGGACTCCAATAATGTCCCACTGTTGCCAAGCAATTTCCAGCACCTCTGCATTGCACCCACAAGTTCATTTTTACTAAGCCATTATAATAGCTAACACTGAGGCAACTTAGTGGCATCCTAAAAGTGGCTGTTGGACTCCATTATTTTGCCACTTGTGCCAAGCAAGTCCCACCACCTCTGCATTCTCCCCTCCTGCACATTTTTGCAAAGCCATTTTAATTGAGAAGAGTGCTGGCAGTTAGTGGCATCCAAAAAGTGGCTGTTGGACTTCATTAGTGTCCCACTGGTGCCAAGCAATTTCCAGCACCTCTGCATTGCACCCTCAAGTTCATTTTTACTAAGCTATTATAATAGCAAAACTGAGGAAACTTAGTGGCATCCTAAAAGTGGCTGTTGGACTTCATTAGTGTCTCACTGTTGCCAAGCAATGCACCTCTGCATTGCACCCTCCTGCTCATTTTTACTAAGCCATTATAATAGCAAACACTGAGGCAACTTAGTGGCATCCAAAAAGTGGCTTTTGGACTCCATTAGTGTCCCACTGGTGCCAAGCAATTTCAAACACCTCTGCATTGCACCCTCAAGCTCATTTTTACTAAGCCATTATAATAGCAAACACTGAGGCAACTTAGTGGCATCCACAAAATGACTGTTGGACTCCAATAATGTCCCACTGTTGCCAAGCAATTTCCAGCACCTCTGCATTGCACCCACAAGTTCATTTTTACTAAGCCATTATAATAGCTAACACTGAGGCAACTTAGTGGCATCCTAAAAGTGGCTGTTGGACTCCATTATTTTGCCACTTGTGCCAAGCAAGTCCCACCACCTCTGCATTCTCCCCTCCTGCACATTTTTGCAAAGCCATTTTAATTGAGAAGAGTGCTGGCAGTTAGTGGCATCCAAAAAGTGGCTGTTGGACTTCATTAGTGTCCCACTGGTGCCAAGCAATTTCCAGCACCTCTGCATTGCACCCTCAAGTTCATTTTTACTAAGCTATTATAATAGCAAAACTGAGGAAACTTAGTGGCATCCTAAAAGTGGCTGTTGGACTTCATTAGTGTCCCACTGTTGCCAAGCAATGCACCTCTGCATTGCACCCTCCTGCTCATTTTTACTAAGCCATTATAATAGCAAACACTGAGGCAACTTAGTGGCATCCAAAAAGTGGCTTTTGGACTTCATTAGTGTCCCACTGGTGCCAAGCAATTTCAAACACCTCTGCATTGCACCCTCAAGCTCATTTTTACTAAGCCATTATAATAGCAAACACTGAGGCAACTTAGTGGCATCCACAAAATGGCTGTTGGACTCCATTAATGTCCCACTGTTGCCAAGCAATTTCCAGCACCTCTGCATTGCACCCACAAGTTCATTTTTACTAAGCCATTATAATAGCTAACACTGAGGCAACTTAGTGGCATCCTAAAAGTGGCTGTTGGACTCCATTATTTTGCCACTTGTGCCAAGCAAGTCCCACCACCTCTGCATTCTCCCCTCCTGCACATTTTTGCAAAGCCATTTTAATTGAGAAGAGTGCTGGCAGTTAGTGGCATCCAAAAAGTGGCTGTTGGACTTCATTAGTGTCCCACTGGTGCCAAGCAATTTCCAGCACCTCTGCATTGCACCCTCAAGTTCATTTTACTAAGCTATTATAATAGCAAAACTGAGGAAACTTAGTGGCATCCTAAAAGTGGCTGTTGGACTTCATTAGTGTCCCACTGTTGCCAAGCAATGCACCTCTGCATTGCACCCTCCTGCTCATTTTTACTAAGCCATTATAATAGCAAACACTGAGGCAACTTAGTGGCATCCTAAAAGTGGCTGTTGGACTCCATTAGTGTCCCACTGGTGCCAAGCGATTTCCAGCACCACTGCATTTCTGCATTTCACCCTCAAGCTAATTTTTACTAAGCTATTATAATAGCAAAAACTGAGGAAACTTAGTGGCATCCTAAAAGTGGCTGTTGGACTTCATTAGTGTCCCACTGGTGCCAAGCAATTTCCAGCACCTCTGCATTGCACCCTCAAGCTCATTTTTACTAAGCTATTATAAAAGCAAACACTGAGGAAACTTAGTGGCATCCTAAAAGTGGCTGTTGGACTTCATTAGTGTCCCACTGGTGCCAAGCAATTTCCAGCACCTCTGCATTGCACCCTCAAGCTCATTTTTACTAAGCTATTATAATAGCAAACTGTGCTGACAGTTTAAGGGCCATAGTTGCATTGTCAGGGATAGTCAGTGTTGTTTCTTCTGCTGTCAATAAAGCTAGACCACCTCTGCAATCTACACCACCTCTCAATTTTTACTACCAGATTTTAACTGGACAATCTTGTCGCTATCAAAATGAGTGGCAAAATGACAGATGCTGGTGGAAAGGGGAACAGGCGTGTTGGAAAAGGAAAAAAAGTTTTTGTCCGTGGGGAAGGTGGCAAAGCTACATTAACATCTGCTGAAGATAGGCCATCTTCCAGCAAAAGTAAGATGTCTACTACTTTCCGTGGACAATCCGATGTGCTCCCTTTTTTACGGACCCGAACAACTGTAAGAAAGGTAGATGATGCACAAAAAAAGAACATGCTTAAATGGATCTCAAGTGCTCCAACAAGTTCCCCTTTCCTCCACCTCAACTACCGCATCCAAAAAAACCCAGTCCTCTGAGTTGTCATCCCAATCACACTTGCTTTCTCCCAGCTCTCAAGTCTCCATCCGCCCTGCACAGTATGGTGGAACAGAGATGGCTGAGTCTGCAGAGCTGTTCAGTCACACTATAGACTTGGAATCAGAGGTATGCTCCCAAGCTACAATGAGTACAGACAAGGGAATGGTCTACAGTGATGCCCAGAACCTTTGTGACTCAGATTCAGGCTGTGATGAACAAGTTTCTGAGCATAATGTTGACCCTTATTCACAAACTGTAAAAGCTGATGAGACGCAGATACCAGATTGGAATAAATATTCGGTCAGGGCAGGAAGAGGCTAGGTCTGAGGGTGAGGAGAGTGCAAACACAACGCTTGATGAGGAACTTCTAGATCCCACCTACTGTCAACCAACAGTCAGGCACTCAAGGAGGTCAACAGAGGCGGTGGAGGAGGATGCAGCTGACGATGAAGTTAACTTGCGCCTTCCTGGAAAGAGTCGGAGTACTGGTAGCACGTCTACAACTGCATCCTCAGCCACCACTCTGCCTCTGAGCACTAGTCGGGGTGGCTCAGCAGGTCGCATGTCCTCTAAGCCTTCCCTAGCCTGGTCCTCTTTTGACCTTGCAAAGGATCGCCCAAATCATGTGATCTGTAAAATTTGTCGGGAATCTGTTAGTAGAGGCAAAAACCTCAGCAGTTTGACAACTTCTTCCATGAATCGTCACATGAATAAATATCATATGTCCCAGTGGGAAGCTCACCGTGCTGCAATGCAGCCTAGCGGAGCGGACCATCCACCGCCTGCCCCTTCCAGTGCATTTGCGCGCTCTTCATCTTCTAGGACTGTGGGGACAGCTGTCACACCTGGTTTTCCACGCACAACTTCCACTACTGTAACCACAACAGGCAGTTTACTTGGTAGGTCATCAGTTGGTTTGGAAGTGGAAATAAATGAGTGTGTACAGCTCTCTCAAACATCGATAGCACCAATGTTGGATGAAGGCAACATCATGTCTACGCCTGCACTTTCCTCACAAACCTGCATTTTTCCAGGGACACCCTACTCACCACCGGTTACACACAGCAGCCAGATCTCTGTCCCTCAGATGTGGACAAATAAAAGGCCATTTCCTGCAACCCATGACAAAGCTAAGAGGTTGACTTTATCCCTCTGTAAGCTCTTGGCTACCGAAATGCTACCTTTCCGCCTGGTGGACACACAGTATTCTCGAGACCTTATGTCTGTCGCTGTGCCCCAGTACCAGATGCCCAGTCGCCACTACTTCTCTAAGAAAGGTGTGCCTGCGCTACACCAGCATGTCGCACACAACATCACGGCTTCCTTGAGAAACTCTGTGTGTGAATGGGTACATTTCACCACCGATACTTGGACCAGTAAGCATGAACAGGGACGTTACATGTCGCTGACTGGGCACTGGGTAACTATGGCGATAGATGGTGAAGGGTCTGCTGCACAAGTCTTGCCGTCCCCACGACTTGTGCGTCAATCCTCTGTCTGTCCAAGTTCCTACACTGCTTCTGCCTCCTCAACCTCGTCTGGTCCTCCACCTCCGCCCCAAGCCTGCCTGATCAGGCCACCAACGTTGTAACTGCGCAGAAGGAATGACGCACCCCTCATTACTATGCTGGCAGCAGAGCGCAACGGCATTAGGCGGACTTTAGCTTGAAATGTCTTGGAAATAAGAGTCATACAGCGGCTAAGTTGTGGGCAGCTCTGGAGACTGAGTTTGGTAAATGGTTGTCTCCACTCAACCTGCAGCCTGGTAAGGCCGTGTGCGATAATGCTGCAAACCTGGGTGCGGCCCTTTGCCTGGGCAAGGTGACACACGTGCCTTGTATGGCTCACGTGTTGAACCTTGTTGTCCAGCAATTTTTAACACACTATCCCGGCCTAGATGGCCTTCTGAACAGGGCACGAAAACTGTCTGCTCACTTCCGCCATTCAACCGCCGCAGCTGAGCGACTTGCATCGCTCCAGAAGTCTTTCGGCCTGCCGGTTCATCGCCTGAAATGCGATGTGCCGACACGCTGGAATTCTACTCTCCACATGTTACAGCGACTGTGGCAGCACAGCCGAGCCCTGGTGCAATACGTCATGACGTATAGCCTGGGCCAACGAGATGCAGAGGTGGGGAAGATCACCCTGATGGAGTGGTCTCAGATCAAGGACCTATGCACCCTTCTGCACAGTTTCGACATGGAGACAAATATGTTTAGCGCTGACAATGCCATTATCAGCATGACAATTCCAGTCATTTACATGCTTGAGCACACGCTAAACACTATTCGGAGTCAGGGGGTGGGACAACAGGAAGGGGAGGAAGTACAGGAGGATTCATATGCGCAAGACACAACAACATCACCAAGGTCCAGACGTTCATCATCACCAACACGGCAGGCATGGGACCATGGGGGACAGGGATCAACAAGGGCGCATGGTAGCAGGCGAAATGTTGAGGAAGGTGCAGGAGAACATGAAGAAATGGAGAACGAACTGTCCATGGACATGGAAGACTCAGCGGATGAGGGAGACCTTGGTCAAATTTCAGTTGAAAGAGGTTGGGGGGAGATGTCAGAGGAAGAACGAACGGTTAGCACCCCTATGCTACAAACACAGCGTGGACTTGGTCCTCATGGCTGCGCAAAATACATGAGCGCCTTCTTGCTGCACTACTTCCTACATGACCCTCGTATTGTCAAAATTAGAAGTGATGATGACTACTGGCTTGCCACACTATTAGATCCCCGGTACAAGTCCAAATTTTGTGACATAATTCCAGCCATAGAAAGGGACGCACGTATGCAGGAGTATCAGCAGAAGCTGTTACTCGATCTTAGTTTGGCTTTTCCACCAAACAACCGTGGTGCACGGAGTGAATCTCCCAGTGGTAACTTGACAAACATGGGACAGTCTCGTCATCATCAACAGTCTAACTGTACCAGTAGCACCGTATCTGGTGCTGGTAACAGCAATTTTATTGAATCGTTTCATAATTTTTTAGACCATCCTTTGCAAGGCCACCAGAGACAAGAAGTCTGACACATAGTCAACGGCTGGAGAGGATGATACAGGAGTATCTCCACATCGATGCCATGACTTTGCAAATGGAGCCTTGCTCATTTTGGGCTTTAAATCTTGAAAAATTGCCTGAGCTCCCCACTTACGCCTTGGAGATCTTGTCGTGTCCAGCTGCCAGCATTGTCTCAGAACGTGTCTTCAGTGCTGCTGGGTGTGTGTTGACAGATAAGCGCACACGTCTGTCCAGTGACAATGTGGACAGACTAACGTTCATCAAAATGAACAACTCATGGATCCGCAAGGAATTTACTACCCCTGTGTCATCCTGGGGAGAGTAAATGCTTGTGGATTTTGAATGTGCTTGATGCAAATCTACCTGTGAAGTGTACAACTGGGGTACAAGTGCTGCCACTGAAGGGATGTCTGTGTGGCCCAATTTTTGGAAAAAAGGGAGACTCCGCTTGGAGTAACCCTTGCTTGCTGTGTTTTTTAAAAGGAGCCAAGATGAACAGATCTGGGATCAGGAAAAATGTTGCTACCTACCTCGGTGTCATCCTGGGGACGGTTAAGGATGGCATATTTTTGAATGTGCTTGATGCAAATCTACTTGCGAAGTGTACAACTGGGGCACAAGTGCTGCCATTAAAGGAGGTGTCTGTGTGGCCCAATTTTTGGAAAAAAGGGAGGCTGCTTGGAGTAACCCTTGCAGTGTTTTTAAAAAGGAGCCAAGATAAACATGTCATGGTTCAGCAAAGATTTTGCTACCTACCCCGGTGTCATCCTGGGGACGGTTAAGTATGACGTATTTTTGAATGTGCTTGATGCAAATCTAACTGTGAAGTGTATGACTGGGGCACAAGTGCTGCCACTGAAGGGGTGTCTGTGTGTCCCAATTTTTGGAAAAATGGGAGACTCCGCTTGGAGTCACCTTGCGGTTTTTTACATGATTTTAGAAGGGCGTGCCATGCCTATATCTGTGCCTCGTCATCTTTTTCCTCGTAACGCTGTTTTGTTTTTGCATGAGAATTTGTTCTTGTCACTTTCCCATGTGTTTGTGTTGTGTTGTGAGTTGTTTGTCACCTTTCGGACATCTTTGAGAGTGTTTTCTAGGTGTTTTTATGTGTTTGTGATTGCATTTCATTGTTTCCTATGTGGTTCAAGCGGTTCGCCTAACCGAACTCGAACGCGACCTCCGTTCGGCAAACCAAGCTCGAGCCGAACCGCAACCGGTTCGCTCATTTCTAATCCTGAGGTCGCAGTGCATGCTCACATTAGAAAATGTGACCCATCACTGCAGCATCAGGGACACTCAGATGGAGATGCAGTTCCATCAAAATGAGTTCACTTGAGGTCACAGCTGTCTATTTACATATTTAGCAAACAAAAATGGACATTTTTTTAACTGCCTAGTAGCCACGTTATGACATATCTTGTTACTGGGTACCTACTCTGTACTGAAGCAGTTTTTGAATGCTAAATATTTCTATTTTTCCTAGATTTCCTTTAGCAGTAATGAATATATATATTCTTACATTCATGGCTTTCATATTGTAGCATTTCAGAGTGCAACTATCCTTTTTTTGTCATTTTATGTCATGTTCAGTTATGCACTTGTTCACATTGCAGTTTTGGGAGTGTTGTCAGGTTTTTTTTGTTTAGCTTAATGTGGGTCATGCCTTCTGACCATGAACCCCTCCCCCACTATCCATAGGTGATTTTATTCTCTATAGGAAATCCTTACTTGCCCATACACAGGAAATTTTTAAACCCAGAGAGAGGCTTCAGTTCAGAGTAGGTACTGTCATGATCCAGGCCGGGTGTTCCCTGCAGTGGTTTCCCCAGCTCAGGCCTGGTCATGTCAGGGGTTAACTTCGCCAGGACACTATATCTTGCCGCTGCACCTATTGTTTAGTGCCAGTGATATTTCTGCCTTGCAGCATGCATAGTGGCTCTGGTGAGTGTCCCCAATCTGTCCTGCCTCCGTGCTACTGTGTCCTGAGTTGTACCCTTCCCCGTTTGTCTGCCATTCCTGGTCCCTGACTACCCGTTGCTGTCTGCAGTTTTCCCCTGTCCTACCTGTCTGTCCTCCTTTATCTGTATTTGGACTTCCCGGCCGCTGACCTGTATCCTCGCTCCTGACTCCGGCATTCGTCTATCTCTCTTTTAATTGTACGCTACTGTTCGGCTCCTGATGCTTTGCTAACTCCTGACCACAATTTGTATCTCCCCATGCTTCTGTCTCAGATCTCTTACTGCTGACTCGGATTACTGACTACTCTGCTGACCTCTAGTGTTTGCTTGCTTTACTGCACCCTGAAGCTTCATTACCTGTGGTTTCAGTATTTCAGTAGTGAAGCCTGACAGGTACCCAGTAATGCGATATGCCATGACATGGCTACTGGACAAATATAAAAATGGTTGTTTTTGTATGGTAAATATCTCTATTTTTCTTAGATTTCCTTTAACAGTAATGAATATCTATATTCTTACATTCAGGATGTTCGTGCTTTAGCATTTCAGAGTGTAAGGGCGGCGTCACACGCTACGATATATCGGGCGATATGTCGTCGGGGTCACGGATTCCGTGACGCACATCCGGCATCGTTAGACATATTGTAGCGTGTGACAGCTACGAACGACTGTGAACGAGTAAAAATACTCACCTTATCGTTGCTTGTTGACACATCGTAATTGCCCGTGACGCACAAACGACAGGGGTGGGTACGATCGCTCGTGCAATCACACGATAGATCGTCACGTGTGACGCCGCCCTAACTGTCTCTTTTTTTGTCACTTTTAAGTTTGAGAAATGGTCACTAGGTGTCCGGCACGAACTTCAAACTTTACTGTTCGGGTTCACTTATCACTATTTATTAGAATATTATTATTTATTATTATAGCGCCATTTACTCCATCGCACTTTACAAGTGAAAGAGGGTATACGCACAACAATCATTAACAGTACAAAACAGACTGGTATAGGAGGAGAGAGGACCCTGCCCGCGAGGGCTCACAGTCTACAGGGAATGGGTGATGGTACAATATGTGAGGACAGAGCTGGTTGGGCAGTGGTGTACTGGACTGAGGGCTATTGTAGGTTGTAGGCTTGTTGGAAGAGGTGGGTCTTGAGGTTCCTTAGATCCTTAGTTCCATTAGATATACAATAGCATAATAATTGATTTTTAATTATTATTTTTGCTACATTATTTTTCTCTTCCAGGTAATAATCAGTTGGTATAATTCATATTCTCTTTCTTATCTTGCGAACTAGAACAATAGATATGATGTAAATGAGAATCCTTTAACAAATATATATTAAAAATTGCCAAAAATAAATAGAATAAAATATTTTCCCTGTAGAAAACACATATTCCAAGTTCAAAAAATGAAATAAATCATGTAAACTATTTTGAAGTGTAACAGATTTATTTTAATAGAACTAATCTTTCCTTGACCACACAATGGCCTTGAGACTGGCATGACTAGAACAGACAGCAAATAAAAAAGGGCATCTGCCACTGGGGAATAAAGACAAAAAACAACAATTTGCATGGTAAACTAGAGTTATATTGTTGCAGCTCGTGTCACATTGTAGAGAACAATAGTATTAAAGCTCCCTTATGGCCCATTCTAAAGAGCTGCCATGCTGCGTTCTTCTAAGGAAACACCTCTCAGGCGACTTTCTCCTGGTGGGTCTTTGTTGGATTACAGCGAGAGACTAAACTTCAAGCCTTGATCTCTCGCTAAGAGGAAGTTCAACTGAATTCAATTTGCTCCTCTGCCTTTTTGTAATGAGGCATCAAGCATGTATGTAAGCCCCATGGTAATGCAGAACAGATGGGCAGCTTGTGTCTAATTAGATTTAGGACAGTATTTGTGGGGTGGCTGTATGTTGCTTATTGCTTAATTTCACACTTGTTACAACAACAGCAGTTTAGCGGAAAAAAAAAATCCTCTCCTGTCTAATTAAGTACTTATCCGAGATATTTCAATACAACTTCTGAATCCTCAAGGGTCATACTATTATATTACTTCAGCCCTCAAGTGACCTAATTCTGCATATCAGGCGGGATTTATACTGGACCTTTCTATCTATCTATCTATCTATCTATCTATCTATTATCTATCTATCTATTTATATTGGGAAAAAAAACAGCATATATGTCATCCTCAGAATGTAGATACATTTGAACACAATGGTGGAATAGGGAGTTGTCAGCTCTCCACTCCACTATTCAGCCTTATGCATCTCAGCCTCAGTGCGGCTGCAACAGTTACATCAGTAGATCATGCCTGCACGCAGCCCTTACTGAAGAAACACATGGGGGTTGCGGGGTTAGATGAGTATTTTTATGTATTTTTTGTCAGTCATCATGTTATGAGGGTACTGTTGGCTTCATAGTGTGTGTGGGGAATTTAGGGTGGTGGCATAGTGTTAGGTGTGATCATTATAGTGGCTTCATAATGTGTGGGGAGGAACTTGGGGGTATCATACTGTATGGGGTCATTATCGTGGCTTCATAATGTGTGGAGAGAAACTTGGAGGTATCATACTGTGTGGGGTCACTCTAGACCAGTGTTTCTCAACTCCAGTCCTCAAGACCCACCAACAGATCATGTTTTCAGGTTTTCCTCAATCAAGTTTCTCGGATTTCCTTAATGTTGCACAGGTGATGGAATTATTCCCTGTCTAATATTGAGGAAAACCAAAAAATATGATCTGTTTGAGGACCGGACTTGAGAAACACTGCTCTAGGGGCATCATACTGTTGGGGCATCTCTATGGGATCATTATAATGATTTTAGGGGAAATGAGGGGACAGCGTGTTTTGGGTTTAACTGTGAAGCATAATACTTTTTGTGGTGGAGCTGTCGGATCATTTTAACATCAAGGAGGGGTCACTGTGGGGAAATTAAATTGTGATGGGATCACTATCAGAGCACCATACAGTGTGTAGGGGAATTGTGGAGTAATTATAGTGTTTGTCACTGTAAGAGCATAATGTTGTGTGTGAGGGACTGTGGGTGCATCTGTGGCGCCCTGGCCTAGCCAGGTCGTCACAGATAACACACAAACACCCCACCCCCATCAGACAGGGACACCAGCCAAACAAAAACCCTTGTTGCCTCCCTCCAGTGTCTGATGTCCACACCAGGTGGGGCGGAGGTAAGCGGTTGGCTCCATCCACCGAGGAGTTCACAGGCCTGGAGGCGGCAAAAGTGACAGTTTGGTCCAGGAGGTTGAAGTGAGAGGAACACGCACTTGGGTGTCTGGGTTTGTGGGCCAGGCACTGACAGCAAGGTTGGCAGACGGTGGTGGCCGTCTACAGGAGTGGTGGAGCAACGCGGAACCGTAGGACCGGGGACGGGCGACGGCCCGCCGGTACCGACCGGGGAGCGAAGTGAAGCCAGCACACACAGGCAAGGCCATCGGACCCCGACCAGGCTTGGAGCCGCCGACAATAGTCAGATCCGAATGTGACTGGAACCCCAGGGGTTTCACAACAGCAAAAGTCCCGATTGAAGGCAACCGCCCACACCGTGAGGGTATACAGCTACCGCCTAAGGCTAGAGACTCAAGGGCCAGCGTCTGCGGGCAAACGGGCTCCTCCGGTACCCATACACCAGGGAGCGGACTACCGTTGAGAATCCATAGTAGTCAGCAGGAGAACATCAAGGTGCAGGGAAAGACAGCCACCATCACCTGTCCGGGGAGAGACACTGCAGCTGGCTGCGGGACCCGTCCATCCAGCCGTTTGGTTTACCAAGGACTTTGTACCTTTCTTGCTGAGTGAGTACACCCGTGCCATCCGGCACCGCGCCGTGCTGTCCCTGCACCTCACCAACCCTGCCTTCCCGTCACATCATCCCCGGGTCCTGGGACCACCGACCCCTACCCACGGAGGGGGAAAACAACATCTCAGCTGCTCCCTACCATCGCTCCTGGGATCCCCGTCACCAGCAGCGGTGGTGCCCATCTTCACCACGACCCGTGGGTGGTGTCACGGACTAAATCCCCCAAACCAACCACCCCTTTCACTCACAGGCGAGGAGCGCTGCTCGAGTCCCCGGATCCGGCCCACCGCTCGAGCCACCGAGCAGCCATCGCAACAGCACCAGACCCATGCGTTAGCGAGCGCAGCGCAGTGGCGTCCTCCCCGCCTGCGACAACTTGGCGTCACGAACAACATTGAACCACTCTACTTACCAGTAGAAGTGTGCCTTGGGATCTCTGCCGGCGGCGTCCGGCTGAAAGTTTTGAAGCGCCGCCATCTTGGCGCAAAAATCTCCCGCTCGAGCATCTTCTCCGAGCAGGGAAGGCGCGAAAGCAAAGCCCCGCCCCCAACAAACGGAAGTGCTGAAGAGTACCAAGGGGGCACGAGAGTGGGTCTGCCTGATGTAGCCGAAGCTATAGAAAGCGGGGACGCCAGGACTCTGCAAAATATCCCGTTCCTGGATGCCGAGCGAGAAGAATGTCCATCCCGTCCAGCAGGCCCACGCCCGGAACAGCGGCATGGGTGGAAGCTCGGGTGGCCCAATTAAGCCACAGGCTGCAGACCCGGCTCCAGCTCCTGGTGCAAGAATGGGAGGCTGGAATGGTGGAGGTGGTGATGACCCTGCAGGCCCGTGAGGCGAAAACAGAATCGGAGGAGCGGGTGAGTGACCCACGCCCCTGCGTCCCAGAGGGACCGGTCGCTGCGGCCGAGGGGCCCGGTCTGCTGTTGCTCAACCAGCTGCATTCCCTGCTGCCCGTATTGGTCGGTGCCAACCCGTCGGCCGGCCAGCTGCACCTGAACTCGACAATAGATTACATCACCCCCGCCTGCGAAGATCCACCTGCAGGTGCTGCCCGCGAACGACAACTTGCCCGGCCGGTCCCGACCCCGCTCCCCTGGGAGTCATCCTGGCCGGAGGCGGCTGCGCTTGAAGAGGCTCCGGCAGTCCGCCCGCCTAGTACAGAGACGGAGGGTGGCCTGCCTCAGGCCCGGAAGGTGACGCTGACTGCTCCCAAACTCCAGGCCTCGGCTGAGGCTGCGGAGGGTTCCCGCTGCAAGGCAGCAAAACAGGCCGCGACACAGCGGTGCCCCCCTAATCAGAAGGTGCCGGTTGTAGCCCGCATTGGGGGGTACCGGCTGGGCCCAACCCCCGCGCTGGAAGAGCCGCCATGTTGGGAGCGGGGGCTAGACCCGATGGGATGGCAGGCAGAGGCCCGGGAGAAGGCTGCAGTCTTGGCCCGTACTGTGGAAGTAAAGGACGCCCTCTGGAGGGCCTCCCCTGAAGCTCGGGGCCCGGTCTTCGAGGGCCAAGTTCAGCAGTTCCCCCCCCGGCGAGGATGGGGGTTTATTTATGAGCCTCGCCAGGGAATCGAGGCATTCTTCTCCCATCGGGGCGTGCACATCCGACTGCCCCTGGGCCACCCGGAGCGTGACCTCTGTGCGGGAGAGTTGGTCACATATACCTGCCACTTGGGAGAGAGAGGCTGGTTCGCCCTGGATGTCCAGAGAAGGTTGAGCTCCGACAACTGCGAGCAGCCACGGTCACCTCCTCCGCCATACAGTCCTAGGGCGGATCCAGAGGAAGCGAGTGGTGACGGTGATCCCCAGTAATGGCAGCGGCTCACCGTTGCAAACAGTTGTCCCCATTGGGACCCTCAGCACCGTTAAAATATGTGATTGAATGATACCAATGAACCGTGACTGTAACCTGATTGTCCATTTGATTATCCCGGCCGTTGCCGGCAACGTTATCCCCGGAGCGACCCTTTGTGTTCTACAACCTGCATGAGGAACTGCTCATGGACAAGGCCGAGAACTGGCAGGCCACCCACGAACTAGTGGGTTTGTAAATACGTTGGGGTTGTTTTCCGTCAGTTCCGCCTCCGGAGAGGCAGATTGGAGGAAGGGCCCGCAGCGGAGCAGGCTGGGGCCCGGCCACCACCAGGACCGGTGGCCATCCTCCGGAGGTCAGGGGTCCCCCAAGGACGTGGGGTCCCCTGAAGTGACAGCCAGGTGCGAGTATCCGTACCCGTTCCCGCTCGGGCAGCCTGAACCTGGACTGGGGTCAAGGGGTGCTGCCCAATTCTTAGGGGCAGCATCAGGGCTAGGTTGCTTGGGTGGGAGAGCGGAAGACATCCCTCCGTCCGTCAGTATTAAAAATGTTTTGTTTATATGTGCAATGTTCAAGTGTCCTAACAAAAATACTTATGTTTTGAAAATGTTTTACATGTTATTTATATCTTTTTACAGTTTTGAAAAATAAAACCGGTGATGGACGGGCAGCCCGCGGACGGTCTGCATTTTACCAAGGGGGAATGTGGCGCCCTGGCCAAGCCAGGTCGTCACAGATACCACACAAACACCCCACCCCCATCAGACAGGGACACCAGCCAAACAGAAACCCTTGTTGCCTCCCTCCAGTGTCTGATGTCCACACCAGGTGGGGCGGAGCTAAGTGGTTGGCTCTACTCACTGAGGAGTTCACAGGCCTGGAGGTGGGAAAAGTGACAGTTTGGTCCAGGAGGTTGAAGTGAGAGGAACATGCACTTGGGTGTCTGGGTTTGTGGGCCAGGCACTGACAGCAAGATTGGCAGACGGTGGTGGCCGTCTGCAGGAGTGGTGGAGCAACGCGGAACCGTAGGACCGGGGACGGACGACGGCCCGCCGGTACCAACCGGGGAGCGAAGTGAAGCCAGCACACACAGGCAGGGCCATCGGACCCCGACTAGACTTGGAGCCGCCGACAATAGTCAGATCCGAATGTGACTGGAACCCCAGGGGTTTCACAACAGCAAAAGTCCCGAATCAAGGCAACGGCCCACACCGTGAGGGTATACAGCTACCGCCTAAGGCTAGAGACCCAAGGGTCAGCGTCTGCGGGCAAACGGGCTCCTCCCGTACCCATACACCGGGGAGCGGACTACCGTTGGGAATCCATAGTAGTCAGCAGGAGAACATCAAGGTGCAGGGAAAGACAGCCACCATCACCTGTCCGAGGAGAGACACTGCAGCCGGCTGCGGGACCCGTCCATCCAGCCGTTTGGTTTACCGAGGACTTTGTACCTTTCTTGCTGAGTGAGTACACCTGTGCCATCCGGCACCGCGCCGCGCTGTCCCTGCACCTCACCAACCCTGCCTTCCTGTCACATCATCCCCGGGCCCCGGGACCACCGACCCCTACCCACGGAGGGGGAAAACAACATCTTAGCTGCTCCCTACCATCGCTCCCGGGATCCCCGTCACCAGCAGCGGTGGTGCCCATCTTCACCACGACCCGTGGATGGCATCACGGACTAAATCCCCCAAACCAACCACCCTTTCACTCACGGGCGAGGAGCGCCGCTCGAGTCCCCGGATCCGGCCCACCGCTCGAGCCACCGAGCAGCCATCGCAGCAGCGCCGGACCCGAGCGTTAGCGAGCGCAGCGCAGTGGCGTCCTCCCCGCCCACGACACATCTTACCATCAAGAGGGTCACTGTGTGTTTCATACTATTGGGGTGTCACTATGGGGGCATCAGTTTATTTTGGGCCATTG